>NC_091992.1:3137826-3364616 GCF_044704955.1 Pristiophorus japonicus | reverse complement strand
TCTCTCTCCCACCCTCCCCCCACCCCCATGCAGCGAGCTGGTTTCTGGATGTGTTGTCTCTTGCAGAGCGTGACCAGGGCGACAAGAAGGACGTTGATGCTAATGCCGGGCGGTTCGTGCGTTACCAGTTTACGCCCGCCTTCCTCCGCCTGCGGCAAGTGGGAGCCACGTGAGTCGGGGGAGAGCGGGGGGGTCGGGGGGCGCACTGACCCCGGGGGGAGGGGGTGTCCCACGCAGACCCCGGGGTGGGGGGGAAAGGGGGTGTCTCTGAGCCGGGTCACTGTGTCCCTTCAGTCCCCAGTCTGTGGCCCGGGGGGGGGGTTCGGTTTTACGGTCGGTCTGTTCTCTCCGTGCCTCTCGCTGGGTCCCGGAGCCGGAGTCGTGACCCTGGATCTCCCCGGGGGACGGGGGACACGCGCTTATCCCGAACCCGGGATCCTTGGAACCCGGTCCCTGTGTCTTGGGCCCCGAGGACCCAGTGCTTTATTGTTCCAGAGAGAAGAGAGACTTGCATTTATATAGCACCTTTCCCAATCTCAGGATGTCTCAAAACGCTTTACAGACAATGAAGTAGTTTTGGAGTGTAGTCACTGTTGTAATGTGGGAAACATGGCAGCCAATTTGTGCACAGCAAGCTCCCACAAATAGCAATGTGACAGTCATGTTGGTTGAGGAATAAATATTGACCCCAGGACACTGGGGAGAACTCCCCTGCTCTTCTTTGGCAGCGCTCCCTCAGTACTGCCCCTGCGACAGTGCAGCACTCCCTCAGTACTGCCCCTCCGACAGTGCAGCGCTCCCTCGGTACTGCCCCTCCGACAGTGCAGCACTCCCTCAGTACTGCCCCTCCGACAGTGCGGCGCTCCCTCAGTACTGCCCCTCCGACAGTGCGGCACTCCCTCAGTACTGCCCCTCCGACAGTGCGGCACTCCCTCAGTACTGCCCCTCCGACAGTGCGGCGCTCCCTCTGTACTGCCCCTCCGACAGTGCAGCGCTCCCTCGGTACTGCCCCTCCGACAGTGCGGCGCTCCCTCAGTACTGCCCCTCCGACAGTGCAGCGCTCCCTCGGTGCTGCCCCTCCGACAGTGCGGCGCTCCCTCAGTACTGCCCCTCCGACAGTGCAGCGCTCTCTCAGTACTGCCCCTCCGACAGTGCGGCGCTCCCTCAGTACTGCCCCTCCGACAGTGCGGCGCTCCCTCAGTACTGCCCCTCCGACAGTGCAGCACTCCCTCAGTACTGCCCCTCCGACAGTGCAGCGCTCCCTCGGTAATGCACTGTGCGTGCCAGCCTGGATTGTGGGCTCGAGTCTCTGGAGTGGGACTTGAACCCATGACCCTGTGACTCGGAGGCGAGAGAGGGTGTGGCCCACTGATCCCCGGCCGAGACTGCGCGGACATTGGCCGATTTCTTGGCTTGGGGTTTCAATCACGCCTTCCTTCTGTCTGCAGGGTGGAGTTTACGGTGGGTGACAAACCCATCAACAACTTCAGAATGATCGAAAGGCACTACTTCCAGGACCAGCTGCTGAAGAGCTTTGACTTTGAGTTTGGTTTCTGTATTCCTAGCAGCAAGAACACGTGTGAACACATCTACGAGTTCCCGCAGCTCTCCGAGGATCTCAGTGAGTATCGCTGCCTGTCTCCTCCTCCTGGGATAGTGGGGGTGGATTCCGCGGCTGGGCCGATCAATAAACAACACCGGACAGATTCTGGGTCGCCCCAGGCAACTGGCACGTTTTTTGACCCATTTTTAAAATCTCGGTCAAATCTGTTCACAGAACTTGAGACATAGGAACAGTCATGTTTGACAAATTTGCTGGAATTCTTTGAGGATGTAACGAGCAGGGTGGATAAGGGGGAACCAGTGGATGTGGTGTATTTGGATTTCCAAAAGGCATTTGACAGGTTGCTACATAAAAGGTTACTGCACAAGATTACAGTTCACGGGGTTGGGGGTAATATATTAGCATGGATAGAGGATTGGCTAAGTAACAGAAAACGGAGAGTCGGGATAAATGGGTCATTCTCGGGTTGGCAATCAGTAACTAGTGGGGTGCCGCAGGGATCAGTGCTGGGACCCCAACTATTTACAATCTATATTAACAACTTGGAAGAAGGGACTGAGTGTAACGTAGCCAAGTTTGCTGACGATACAAAGCTGGGAGGAAAAGCAATGTGTGAGGAGGCCACAAAAAATCTTCAAAAAGACATAGACAGGCTAAGTGAGTGAGCAAAAATTTGGTAGATGGAGTATAATGTTGGAAAGTGTGAGGTTATGCATTTTAGCAGAAAAAAATCAAAGAGCAAGTTATTATTTAAATAGAGAAAAATTGCAAAGTGCCGCAGTACAGCGGGATCTGGGGGTACTTGTGCATGGAACACAAAAGGATAGTATGCAGGTACAGCAAGTGATCAGGCCAATGGAATTTTGGCCTTTATTGCAAAGGGGGATAGAGTATAAAAGCAGAGAAGTCTTGCTACAACTGTACAGGGTATTGGTGAGGCTACACCTGGAGTACTGCGTGCAGTTTTGGTTTCCATATTTAAGAAAGGATATACTTGCTTTGGAGGCAGTTCAGAGAAGGTTCACTCAGTTGATTCTGGAGATGAGGGGTTTGACTTATGAGGAAAGGTTGAGTAGGTTGGGCCTCTACTCATTGGAGTTCAGAAGAATGAGAGGTGATCAGAAACGTATCAGATTATGAGGGGGCTTGACAAGGTGGATGCAGAGAGGATGTTTCCACTGATGGGGGAGACTAGAACTAGAGAGCATGATCTTAGAATAAGGTGCCGCCCATTTAAAACAGAGATGAGGAGAAATTTCTTCTCTGAGGGTTGTAAATCTGTGGCATTCGCTGCCTCAGAGAGCTGTGGAAGCTGGGACATTGAATATATTTAAGTCAGAGATAGACAGTTTCTTAACCGATGGGGGAATGTGGGGTTATGGAGAGGGGGCAGAGAAGTAGATGAGTCCATGATCGGATCAGCCATGATCGTATTAAATGCCAGAGCAGGCTCGAGGGGCCGTTTGGCCCACTCCTGCTATTTCTTAGGCCTCCTCCTGTTACATAAGAACATTTCAGTCCCTCGAGCCTGTTACACAGGAACAGGAGGAGGCCATTCAGCCCCTTGAGTCTGTTACACAGGAAGAGGAGGAGGCCATTCAGCCCCTCGAGCCTGTTACACAGGAACAGGAGGAGGCCATTCGGCCCCTCGAGCCCGTTACACAGGAAGAGGAGGAGGCCATTCAGCCCCTCGAGCCTGTTACACAGGAACAGGGGGAGGCCATTCAGCCCCTCAAGCCTGTTACACAGGAACAGGAGGAGGCCATTCAGCCCCTCGAGCCTGTTACACAGGAACAGGAGGAGGCCATTCAGCCCCTCGAGCCTGTTACACAGGAACAGGAGGAGGCCATTCAGCCCCTCGAGCCTGTTACACAGAGACAGAGGAGGGCTGGTAAAGTGAGACTAGTCCCTGGTGATGGGACAGAGGGGAGCCAGGATTGTCCCTTTAACGCAACCCCTTGACTCTCCTGAAACAGCCAATGAAGTGCTTTTTGAAGTTGTAATATAGGAAGCGAGGCAGCCTGATTGGTTGAAGCCTTATTTTCATTCCTCCCAGCCTTCCTTTCAGCCAGTTCTTCAAGTGTTGCTGTTATTTGTCAAGGGGCCCAGCTATTGCCCTGAGGCAGTTCGGACAGCCCACCCCCACAGTGCGCCGAGAGGGTGGAGAACTTTGAAACCTTTCCATCGCTTAATCCCACTGAAACTGCTCATGCTCTTCCTCCTCCAGCCCTGGCTCAGAAGGTTGTGGATTCGAATCCCACTCCAGAGACCTGAGCACACAAATGTAGGCCGACTTTCCCAGTGCAGTACTGAGGGAGCACTGTAGGAGGGGCAGCACTGAGGGAGCGCCGCACTGTCGGAGGGGCAGTACTGAGGGAGTGCCGCACTGTCGGAGGGGCAGTACTGAGGGAGTGCCGCACTGTCGGAGGGGCAGTACTAAGGGAGTGCCGCACTGTCGGAGGGGCAGTACTAAGGGAGTGCCGCACTGTCGGAGGGGCAGTACTAAGGGAGTGCCGCACTGTCGGAGGGGCAGTACTGAGGGAGCCCCACACTGTCGGAGGGGCAGTACTGGGGGAGCGGCGCACTGTCGGAGGGGCAGTACTGAGGGAGCGCTGCACTGTTGGAGGCGCAGTACTGAGGGAGTGCCGCACTGTCGGAGGGGCAGTACTGAGGGAGCGCTGCACTGTCGGAGGGGCAGTACTGAGGGAACGCCGCACTGTCGGAGGGGCAGTACTGAGGGAGCACCGCACTGTCGGAGGGGCAGTACTGAGGGAGCGCCGCACTGTCGGAGGGGCAGTACTGAGGGAACGCCGCACTGTCGGAGGTGCCGTCTTTCTGATGAGACGTTAAACCGAGGTCCTGTCTGCCCCCTCAGATGAACGTAAAAGATCCCATGGCACAATTTCAATGTGAAATATGGGAGTTCTCCCCGGTGTCCAAGGGCCAATATTTATCCTTCATCCAGCATCACTAAAACAGATTATCTGGTCATTTTCACATGGCTGTTTGTGGGAGCTTGCTGTGCACAAATTGGCTGCTGCATTTCCCACATTACAACAGTGACTACACTTCAAATGTACTTCATTGACTGTAAAATGCTTTGGGACAAAATCATGAAAGGTTTTGTTCGAGTAAATCAGGAGACACTGTCCCCAGGGGCAGGAATGTCGGTAACCAGAGGGACACAGATTGAAGGCAATTGACAAAAGAACCAGAGGGGGAGATGGTGAGAATGTGTTTACGCAGCGAGTTGTTGTGATCGGGAACACGCTGCCTGAACCAATAAGGGAATTAAGGGTTATGGGGAGCGGGCGGGTAAGTGGAGCTGAGTCCACGGCCAGATCAGCCATGATCTTGTTGAGTGGTGGAGCAGGCTCGAGGGGCTAGATGGTCTACTACTGTTCCTAATTCTTCTGTTCTTGTGAAAGGGCGGTGGGAGCAGATTCGATAGTAACTTTCAAACTGGAATTGGATAAATACTTGAAAGGCGGGAAAGAGCGGGGGGAGTGGGACTGATTGGATCGCTCTGTCACAGAGCCGGCACAGGCTCGATGGGCCGAATGACCTCCTGTGCTGTGTGATTCTATGAGGATGTCCTGTGGTGGTGAAGGGCGCTATATAAATGCATGTTGTTGTTCCCCTCCCCCCACCCCCCAGTTCGGGAGATGGCCACTCGCCCGTACCAGACCCAGTCCGACAGCTTTTACTTCGTAGACAACAAGCTGGTGATGCACAACAAGGCTGACTACGCCTACGGGAACGGCCCCTGAGAGTGGCCAGGACTCGGCCGCTCTGACTGCACAGCATCCACCTCGGGGACCGCAGCTCTGGGCACGGCGGGAGATCGACGGGAAACGCCAATCCCCGCACTCTCTGGTTAACCAAATCTCACTCCACAACTCGAACAATCGCAATAACCCTCCAACATCACCATTCACTCCCATTTCATTCAGTATTTGTTTAAATTCACCGAGCTCGTGTTACAAGATCGCGGGACTGAGTTCCCGTTCCAGCATTGCCCCGCCCCCGGGGCAGGGGCAGGGGGAGGGGTCCCTGGGGGAGAGGACCAGGTCCGAGGGGGCTGGGTCCCTGGGGAAGGGGGCTGGGTCCTTGGGGAGGGGGCTGGGTCCTTGGGGAAGGGTATGGGGTCCCTGGGGGAGGGATCCCTGGGGAGGGGGCTGGGTCCTTGGGGAAGGGGGTCCGAGGGGGAGGGGGCTGGGTCCCTGGTGGAGGGGTCTGGGTCCTTGGGGAAGAGTATGGGGTCCGAGGGGGAGGGGGCTGGGTCTCTGGGGGAGGGGGTCCGAGGGGGAGGGGGCTGGGTCTCTGGGGGAGGGGGTCCGAGGGGGAGGGGGCTGGGTCTCTGGGGGAGGGGGTTCGAGGGGGAGGGGGCTGGGTCCCTGGTGGAGGGGTCTGGGTCCTTGGGGAAGAGTATGGGGTCCGAGGGGGAGGGGGCTGGGTCTCTGGGGGAGGGGGTCCGAGGGGGAGGGGGCTGGGTCTCTGGGGGAGGGGGCTGGGTCTCTGGGGGAGGGGGCTGGGTACCTGGGGGAGGGGGCCAGGTCGGTTCATAGTTGTGGGTGTGATCATCAGTCTCCCCCCCCGCCCCCTGGGAGAGGGGGAAATGGTGGACGAGAGTCGGGTTCCTGCACCAAGTAAATCTGAGCCCAGCGCCGTGCCTGCTTCCATTCCCCCCCTCCGCCTGTCCCAGGCCCCAGGGCGGATTCACATTCTGGGGCTGGGTTGTGGCTGGAGGCGCCGGGGGTGAGCCGGGGATTGTTGGAGTTTGGTTGTCCAGCGAGCTGCAGGGAATGAGCCCACCGTAACCCCGCTCGCAGTCCCCCCCCCCCCCCCTCCTCTCTCTCTCTCTGTTTCTGGTTTAATTTATGATTGACTCGAGCTGCCTGCACAGCAGTCAGAGGTCGAGCGTTTCGTGTGTCCTGTGCTCCGTCGTGACCCCTGTTTCTAGTGCTTGACATTTGACACTTGAAGTAAATATTTATTTTTTAACTAGAACTGGAAGAGAATAAAAGAAGTCGAACTGTGTTCATTTCCACTTGTGTGTGCTGATTGTGTATTTTTTGTCGGCCTGTGAGGATCTGTTGAGATCTGTAAAATTATATCGAGTTTCTTGCCCTCTATATTGAGGTGCTGAACGCAGTGTCATCTGAAAGATTTCTCAACATATATATATATATATATAAATAAATAAAAGACACTCTGAAACAGGTGCTTAGTGTGGTATTTGTGTAAACATAGAAACATTGAAAATAGGTGCAGGAGTAGGCCATTCGGCCCTTCGAGCCTGCACCGCCATTCAATAAGATCATGGCTGATCATTCCCTCAGTACCCCGTTCCTGCTTTCTCTCCATACCCCTTGATCCCTTTAGTCGTAAGGGCCACATCTAACTCCCTCTTGAATATATCCAACAAACTGGCCCTCAATAACTTTCTGTGGTAGGTATTGTATCGTCAGATCCTGTCCCCCCAGGTCTGCACCTCACTGAAGGGAGAGGGTGGGGAGGGTCCCAATAATACAGCAGGAGATGACCCACCCACCTGTCTGTGCTGGGGGGTCACACACTGTCTGATGTGGTGCCAAGACACAAACCCGGGAGCTCACCGAGGGTCAACGCTGAGTTTGCTGATCTTGGGTACAATGGCAGTGAGGGTCCGACAATTCACCCAAGTGCCCCCCTGACCTGCCAAGGTGGTCTGCTGAACCCTGCCGGGAGACACATGTGGCAGTGACCTCTTTCCCCCCTCTCTTTCCCCCCCCCCCCCCCACCAGGTGAAGGCTGGGGGTGGCCAGGGCCATGGGAGCAAGAAAGAGACTGGAGCGGAGACCAGGCCCCTCCACACTGTCCAGGGACAGACTGGGCACGCCTGCTCGGACCCTCTCGGCCTTTGGGAGGGTCACTGTAGAAGAAGCTTAAATCAGCCCAATCGACCTTCCAATAGGACGGCAAGGTTACGACCAGTCTGGTTGAGCCTGAGAATGGAAGGGGAAGGTGTATGGAATGAGTGAGCGAGAGGAGTCTGGACAATGGCTTCTGTCTTCCCAATGTTTAGATAAAGTCGAGTATTAGCCTGACTTGATTATTTCAGATATGTTCAGCAAAATCCATTGTACGATCATTTCTGCTCTTGGCCTTTCAATTATCTTCTGAGCCTAGTTTGAGATTACTTTGCTCCGAATGTCGTTCCCTGTGGGGCTGTGGAGGGAGACTGGCTGCCCCTGGACAGTTGGCAAATGTGAGAGAGACTTGACCCATGCTAATCTCCTCCCTCACCCACCAATCGTACCCCTCCTCTGCATTCTGCCACTGAGATCCAGTTGGTAATTCTCTATGGCAGTAAGGCCGAGATAGGGAACTCTGCAAAGCGTGCAGTTTGTCTTTGTGAATGACTATTGTATGTGAGCTGATGTTTCTGAGACACGGTAAAGCACTGGAATATATTTCTGTTTGCAGTGGTAAGGAGTGAATCTGGGACATACATTAGTAATCCACTGTGCTTCACCCTACCCTCATCACCCCCATTCCCCCACCCTATCTTCAAAGTTAATTTATGTGGATTTGACTGCAATTGAGGTGTTTGTTCCAACTCTACTGTTCTAAGGGATTAAAAGTTCATCTAACGTCTTGTGAACGACACTGGGCCACTTTGTCATGGGCTTCTACAATCACTAACAGCTTTGTTTGTCTAACGCCCACTGTCCCATCAGCTCGACCCTTCTGATAGTCAACATGTCACTTTGAGTCAGCTGCAGAGTTCAATGTTCAGACTGACTTTAACAGACAGTGCCGTATGGAGCGCAGACAGTGTTGTTGTGACTGGTGGAAAGCAGTGATTGGGCAACATGAGCATCCAATACAATCAGGAAACAAATGGTTGCAAATATAAACCTTGTATTTATTCAGTTTAAGCGTGAGATTACAGAGGTATTGATTGTCTGGTGCTAAAAGCCGGGCGATACAAGATCCAGAAACCTGGTTCTCAGCACTGCTGCTGGGTTAACGGATAATATCCCGGGGCTAGTGCCAAATTAATTCAAACCTTATTTACTCCCCACCTTTCCATCTCAATCTTTGGTCCCTTCCCACTTCCTGCTCTGGGTTCTGATAAAATGTGTATGTCTCGAATAAAGCAATGTGACTGAGTGTGACCTTAGTCTCTTTATTCTGATTCCAGAGTGCCGGCACAGCATGGGAGGCCTGCTTATATACAGTGCTCCCAAGGGATGTTGGGATCCCTTAGGACTCCAACAGATGTGCCCTCTAGTGGCGGTAGAATGCTGATTACAAGGTGTTGCATACATAACATCACTCCCCTCACCCCCCCCCCAAAAGTCAATAGTACACTTATTTACAGGGTGAGACGATCTGGGGCTTTCCGCTCTCTAGTTGAACATCTCGGTACAAACACAGGTGAGTTGGTTGGGCCTTCGCTGGGCTGCTGCGCAGCTGGCCTTGCTGGGCTGCTGGGGATGATGAATTCAGCTTTGTGGTCAACCGTGATGTCAGTTGCCACTTATGTGTGTATCGGAGGGTCGAAGTTGGTGGTGTCCTCTTCAGGTTGCTCGTGGCTCTCTGTGAAGCGCAGTTTGGTTTGGCCCAAATGCTTTCTGCAAGTTAGTCCATTTGCGAGTTTGACCTCAAACACCGTACTCCCTTCTTTGGCTATGACAGTGCCAGCAAGCCATTTGGGACCATGTCCATAGTTGAGTACATAGACAGGGTCATTGACTTCAATATCGCGTGACAAACTTGTGCGATCGTGGTACGTGCTCTGTTGATGCTGCCTGCCCTCGACATGGAGATTAGGGTGGACTAGCGAGAGTCTTGTTTTGAGCACCCTTTTCATGAGCAGTTCGGCAGGGGGAATCCCGGTGAGCCAGTGGGGTCTTGTGCGGTAGCTGAGCAGGACTCAGGACAGGCGGGTCTGCAGGGAGCCTTCTGACATGTCAAGCTTTGCTTGATGGTTTGGACTGCCCGTTCTGCCTGGCTGTTGGATGCGGGCTTGAACAGGGCAGATGTGACTTGCTTGATTCCATTGCGGGTCATGAACTCCTTGAATTCAGCCGGTGAAGCACGGCCCATTGTCGCTGACAAGGACATCAGGCAGGTCGTGCGTGGCAAACAAGGCTCGTAGGTTTTCGATGTTGGCACTGGACGTGCTTACAGACATTATTACACACTCAATCCATTTTGAATAAGCATCCACAACAACCAAGAAACGAACCAGCGAAGTCAACGTGGATCCTAGACCACGGTTTGGAGGGCCATGACCACAAACTTAGCGCTGCCTCCCTGGGTGCATTGCTCAGTTGAGATGTCGCATTGGCGCACGCAAGATTCCAAATCTGAGTCAATGCCAAGCCACAACACGTGGGATCTGGCTATAGCTTTCATCATTACAATGCCTGGGTGGGTACTGTGTAGGTCGCATATAAACATTTCTCTGCCTTTCTTAGGCAAAACCACGCGATTACCCCACAAAAGACAGTCCGCCTGTATGGACATTTTGTCTTTGCGCCGCTGGAACGACGTGATCGCTTCCTGCATCTCCCATGGGACGCTGGACCAGCTCCCATGGAGGACACAGTTTTTTTACCAGGGACAGTAAAGGATCCTGGCTGGTCCAGGTCCTGATCTGGCGGGTCTTAACAGGTGACTTTTCATTTTCAAATACATGCATCACCAAGAGCAAGTCTGCAGGCTGTGCCATTTCCACCCCGGTGGTGGGCAATGGTAGCCGACTGAGAGCATCAGAGCAGTTCTCTGTGACTGACCTGTGGTGAATTACATAGTTATATGCAGACAGCATCAGTGCCCATCTTTGGATGCGAGCAGAGGCATTGGTATTGATACCTTTGCTCTCTGAGAATAGCAATATGAGCGGCTTATGGTCAGTTTCTAACTCGAACTCAAGCCCAAATAGATACTGGTGCATTTTTTTCACCCTGTTAGCGCATGACAGAGCTTCTTTTTCAATCATGCTGTAGGCCCTTTCGGCCTTGGACAAACTCCTGGATGCATAAGTGACCGGTTGCAATGTTCCCGATTCATTTGGCATGTTGTAACACACACGCGACCCCGTACGAAGATGCATCGCAAGCTAGCACTAAACGTTTACATAGGTCATACAGAACAAGCAGTTTGTTGGAACATAACAGATTTCTGGCTTTCTCAAAAGCAGCCTCTTGTGATTGCCCCCATACCCAGTCATCTCCCTTGTGTAGCAACACATGTAGAGGTTCTAGCAAGGTGCTTAATCCGGATAGGAAGTTACCAAAATAATTGAGGAGTCCCAGGAATGACTGTAGCTCCGTCACATTCTGTGGTCTCGGCGCGTTCTTTATTGCCTCCATCTTGGCGTCGGTGGGTCTGATGCCGTCTGCCGCGATTCTTCTCTCTAAGAACTCGACCTCTGGTGCCAGGAAAACACACTTCGAGCGTTTCAACCTGAGTCCCACACGATCTAGCCGACTTAGAACCTCTTCCAAGTTCTGCAAGTGTTCGATGGTGTCCCGACCTGTGATCAATATGTCGTCCTGGAAAACCACGGTGCACAGAATTAACTTTAACAGGCTCTCCATGTTCCTTTGAACAATAGCCGCGGCCGATCGAATCCCAAACGGGCGTCTATTGTAGATGAACAGACCTTTGTGCGTGTTGCTGCAGGTGAGGCCTTTCGAAGATTCCTCCAGCTCCTGCGTCATGTAGGCTGAGGTCAGGTCCAACTTGGTGAACATCTTCCCTCCTTCCCTCCTCGCAAATAGACGTCTGCCTTGGGTAGCAGGTACTGGTCCTGCAGCGAAAAATGGTTAATTGTTACTTTATAGTCCCCGCTAATTCTGACCGTGCCATCGCCCTTGAGAACTGGAACAATCGGACTGGCCCACTCATTAAACTCAACCGGCTCAATGATGCTCTCTCGTTGCAGCCTGTCCAGCTCGATCTCCACTTTCTCTCACATCATGTATGGCACCGCACGTGCCTTGTGGTGGATGGGTCGTGTGCCGGGAATCAAGTGGATCTGCACTTTCGCCCCAGAGAAATTACCGATGCCTGGCTCAAACAACGACGGGAACTTGCTCAGAACCTGGGCATGAGGTGTCGTCGATGGACGAGAGCGCTCGGATGTTGTCCCAGTTCCAGCGGATCTTTCCTAGCCAGCTTCTGTCAAACAGTGTGGGGCCATCTCCTGGTACAATCCATAGTGGGAGTTCGTGCTCCGCTCCATCGTAGGAGACTTTTACTGCTGCACTGCCAATTACAGGGGTCAGCTCTTTAGTGTAAGTTCTCAGCTTGGTATGAATAGGGCTCAGCTTGGGCCTGTGTGCCTTTTTGCACCACAGCCTCTCGAAGGCATTTTTGCTCTTGATAGACTGACTCGCACCCGTGTCCAATTCCATGGATACTGGAATTCCGTTCAGCTCAACTTTTACCATGATCGGTGGACATTTTGTGGTGAAGGTGTGTACCCCGTACACTTCTGCCTCCTCAGTTTGAGTCTCTAGTCCCGTTTGATCCACCATGGATCGGTCTTCCTCTGCAACATAGTGGTTTGCAGTTCATCTGTACATACGCTGGAGGTGTCCCATTGTTCCACAGCCTTTGCACATATAGTGTTTGAAGCGGCATTGATGGACTCGATGATCATCTTCGCAGCTCCAACAAGGTGTTAATTGTCTTGCATTCACACTTGATGGCAGACTCTGGGTCATCTGAGGTCATGCAGCTGCAGGCGTGTACGTTCTGCCATATACATTCCTGCCTGAAAACGATGTTACTTTGTGTACACTACTTGCCGAAACCTCTTTATGCTGCAAAATTTGTTTGGTGTTATCGCTGGTGGACATAAATGCCTGGGTATCGTTATGGCTTTGCTCAGGTTCGGTGTTTCAACAGTCAATAGTTTGCGAAGGATAACCTTGTGGCCAATGCCAAGCACAAAAATGTCTCTTAGCATTTGCTCCAGGAATCCATCGAATTCGCAATGTCCTGCAGGGCGCCTTAGTTCGGCGACGTAGCTCGCCACTTCCTGGCCTTCAGACCGTTGACATGTGTAAAATCGATACCTTGCCATCAGAACACTCTCCGTTGGATTTAGGTGCTCCCGGACCAGCGTACACAGTTCTTCATACGATTTGGTTGTTGGTTTCACCGGAGCGAGAAGATTCTTTATGAGGCCATAGGCTGTTGCCCCACAGACGGTGAGGAGGATCGCCCTTCGTTTGGCAGCGTTCGCATTCCCTTCCAGCTGGTTGGCCATGAAGTATTGGTTGAGTCGCTCCACAAAGGCTTCCCAATCGTCACCTTCTGAGAATTTCGCCAGGATACCAACAGTTCTCTGCATTTTCGCGTGATGGTTCGTTATCTCGTCGCCAGTTGTTATGTCTCGAATAAAGCAATGTGACTGAGTACTGTAGACTTGAGTACGTGTGACCTTAGTCTCTTTATTCTGACTCCAGAGTATTGGTACAGCATGGGAGGCCTGCTTATATAGTGCTCCCAAGGGATACTGGGATCCCTTGGGACTCCAACAGATGCGCCCTCTGGTGGCAGCAGAATGCTGGCTACAAGGTGTTTCATACATAACAAAATGTACGTACCCAAAATATTATGGGCTACATGTTCTATTCACAGTGTTTACTGACCTGCTGAATATTTCTTTTGGATGAGACGTTAAACCGAGAGCCTGTTTGTCCTCTCAGGTGGACGTAAAAGATCCCATTACACTATTGTAAAGAAGAGCAGGGGAGTTATCCCCGGTGTCCTGGGGTCAATATTTATCCCTCAACCAACATCACTAAAAATCAGATTATCTGGTCATTATCACATTGCTGTTTGTGGGAGCTTGCTGTGCGCAAATTGGCTGCCACATTTCCCACATTACAACAGTGACTACACTTCAAAAAGTACTTCATTGGCTGTAAAGCGCTTTGGGATGTCCTGAGGTCGTGAAAGGCGCTACAGAAATGCAAGTCTTTCTGGCAGGTTCTGCTTTTAT
Source organism: Pristiophorus japonicus (assembly GCF_044704955.1). Taxonomy (NCBI): domain Eukaryota; kingdom Metazoa; phylum Chordata; class Chondrichthyes; family Pristiophoridae; genus Pristiophorus; species Pristiophorus japonicus. The sequence continues at coordinate 3,351,039 of NC_091992.1, read as the reverse complement.
TCTTGAATTGTGTCCTCTGATTGCCCAGGTAAAGCACCCATTATACCCAACACGTTCTCTAAACATTAAGTGTCTGCACTAAATTGCTCACTGGACTTTTCGTTCAATGTCAGGCTGGGCTGAGGCAGGGAGTTGGATCTTTGAACAGTGGCGATAGGGAACTTAGGCAGGTAAATGGAGTTGTGGTACAGATCAGCCAGGATCTGACTGACTGGCATGAGGGGCTGAATGGTCTCCTTTATAGAATTAGAATCTTACAGCACAGGGGACCATTTGGCCCACCTTGCCCATACTTGCTCTTTGAAAGAACTATTCACTTTAGTCCCACAGCCCAGCTTGTTCCCCATAACTTGTAAATGAGTCCTCTTCAACAACATGTCCAATTGACCAATGTTTCCCCTTCAAATATTATCCCTTTTGAAAGTTCCCTTGGAATCTGATTCCATCACCCTTTCAGGCAGTGCCTTCCTAATCATCATCACCCTCTGTGTGAAAAACATTTCTCCTTGTTTCCTCTCTAACTTTTTTGCTAATGATTCGGAATCTATGCCAGAGGGAAGTGTCTCCTTATTTCCTCTGTCAAAACCCCTCATCATTGTGAACACCTCTATTAAATCTCCCCTTGACCTTCTCTGCTCTAAGGAGAACAACCCCAGCTTCTCCAACCTCTCCGCATAACTGAATTCCCTCATGTCTGATTCGTCCTGCTAAACCTCCTCCGCCCCTCTCTAAGGGCTTGACATTCCCCTAAAGTCGCTGCCCAGAATTGGACACAATCCTCCATAACCAGTGATTTGTGAAGGTTTAACATGACTTCCTTGCTTGTCCCTATTTACAAAACCAAGAATCTCATACACTTTCTTAACCGACTTATCCATTTGCCCTGCCACCTTCAAGGATTTGTGAATGTGGATGTAAATGTTTCTAATGTTCCTAACTCAGTGTGAGCCAGTGTCCTGCCCTCTCTACCTGCAGCATTTGGAGTCTCAATATACTACAATATACCAAAGGCAGCGTTCTGACCATGGCTAATGCTGAGGGGACTTGTTACCAGAGCACAGTCGCAACGACAGAAAGAAAAACTGGTAAATGCTAGAAATCTAAAATAAAAAATATTGGAAATATACATCAGGTCAGAAAGAGAGGAACGGTTAACGGACTGGAATCAGAACTCAAACTCTGCTGAAAGGTCCTGGCCACAGTGTTCGCTGCATTGCCAGACTCTCACTAACCTGCTGACCATATCTGGCATCCACTGCTTTATCCCAAAGCCCAGCTGGGCAGCAAAGTCATCAAACAAATTACTGCGGTGACAAAATTAACGTAACCAGTAAATCTTCCTGAATTCTCAACATCCTCTTCGGGATTACCGAGTTAAGAGGGAGCTGAAATTATACCGTGGGAGAGCAGCTTAGCCACATCTGTCCGAGACCAGAGACTTTAACCACCAGATCAGCACCAAGAGAAGCTGCAGGCAGCACATTCTCATCCATGGCCAAGTGCCTGGACTTCCTGGGTGAATCCTGGAACGTGTTGCACACAGGAGTGTGTGTGTATGTGGGGGGGGGCGGGGGGTGTGTATGTGGGGGGGGGGTGTATGTAGGGTGTGTGTGTGGGGGTTTGGAGTGTATGTGTGGGGGGGTTGAGTCTGTGTGTGTGTCTGTGGGGGGGGGGGTGAATGTGTGTGTGGGAGGGGTGTGGTGTGTGTGGGGGGGGGTTGTGTTATGTGGGAGGGGTGTGTGCGTGTGGGGAGGGGTGTGGGAGGGGTGTGTTGTGTGTGGGAGGGACGTGTGTGTGGGGGGGGGGGTTGTGTTATGTGGGAGGGGTGTGTGCGTGTGGGAGGGGTGTATGTGTGTGTGGAGGGGTGTGGGAGGGGTGTGTGTGTGTGTGGGGGTGGGGTGTGTATGGGGGGGGGATGTGTGAGAGGGGTGTGTGTGTGTGGGGAGGGGTGTGTGTATGGGGGAGGACGTGTAGGAGGGGTGTGTGTGGGGGAGGAATGTGTGGGAGGGTTGTGTGTGTGTGGGGGAGGGATGTGTGGGAGGGGTGTGTGTGTGTGTGGGGGGATGTGTGGGAGGGGTGTGCATGGGGGGGGATGTGTGTGTGTGGGGGGTGTGTGTGTGTGGGAGGGGTGTGTGTGTGTGGGGGGGGATGTGTGGGAGGGGTGTGCATGGGGGGGGATGTGTGTGTGTGGGGGGTGTGTGTGTGTGGGAGGGGTGTGTGTGTGTGGGGAGGGGTGTGTGTATGGGGGAGGACGTGTAGGAGGGGTGTGTGTGGGGGGGAATGTGTGGGAGTTTTGTGTGTGTGTGGGAGGGGTGTGTGTGTGGGGGGGTGTGTGTATGGGGGGGTGTTGTGTGGGAGGAGGTGGGGGGTGGAGATGCTGCATCCCTACACACACCCCTCCCACACACACACCCCTCCCACATAACACAACCCCCCCCCCCCCACCCCCAACACACACACGTAGTTAGGGGAGCAGATAGGCGCTTCTGCGGCAGCAAACGTGACATCAGGATGGTGTGTTGCCTCCCTGGTGCAAGGGTCAATGATGTCACTGAGCGACTGCAGGGCAGTCTGGGGAGGGAAGGGGAACAGCCAGTGGTTGTGGTCCACATTGGTAGCTGAGTTTAGGGAGCTAGGAGTAAGATTGAAAGCCAGGACCTCAAAGTTGGTAATCTCGGGATTACTGCCAGTGCCACGTACTAGTGAGGATAGAAATAGGAAGGCTAGTCAGATAAATACGTGGCTGGGGCATTGGTGTAGGAGGAAGGGCTTTAGTTTCCTGAACAATTGGGACCGCTTCTGGGGTAGGTGGGACCTGTACAAGTCGGACAGGTTACACCTCAACAGAGACGAGACCAATGTTCTCGCGGGTGGTTTTGATAGTACGGTTGGGAGGGCTTTAAACTAGCTTGGCAGGGGGATGGGAACCCAGGAGAGGGCTCTGAGCTAGTTAGAGTGGGTGAGAGCTCAGATGAACAGAACCCCAAGAAAGAATGCAAAAGGCAGGAGGCAACAGAGCAGAGTAGCACTGGGGTAAGTGTAAACCACAAGGTGATAGGAAGGGACAATATGTATGTATATAAAGGGGCCTGCAGGAGAGGTCAAAACTAAAAATCATGGTTTAAAAACTAGTATTAAAACACTTTACCTAAACGCACGCAGCATTCGAAACAAAGTAAATGAGTTGACGGCACAAATCATTACAAATGGGTATGATTTGGTGGCCATTACAGAAACATGGTTGCAGGGTGGCCAAGACTGGGAATTAAACATACAGGGGTATCTGACAATTCGGAAAGATAGACAAGAAGGGAAAGGAGGTGGGGTAGCTCTGTTAATAAAAGATGATATCAGGGCAGTTGTGAGAGACGATATTGGCTCTAATGAACAAAATGTTGAATCATTGTGGGTGGAGATTAGAGATAGTAAGGGGAAAAAGTCACTGGTGGGCGTAGTTTATAGGCCCCCAAATAATAACTTCACGGTGGGGTGGACAATAATCAAGGGAATAATGGAGGCATGTGAAAAAGGAACGGCAGTAATCATGGGGGATTTTAACCTACATATCGATTGGTCAAATCAAATCGCACGGGGTAGCCTTGAGGAGGAATTCATAGAATGCATACGGGATTGTTTCTTAGAACAGTATGTTACAGAACCTACAAGGGAGCAAGCTATCTTAGATCTGGTCCTGTGTAATGAGACAGGAATAATAAACGATCTCCTCGTAAAAGATCCTCTCGGAATAAGTGATCACAATATGGTTGAATTTGTAATACAGATTGAGGGTGAGGAAGTAGTGTCTCAAACGAGCGTACTATGCTTAAACAAAGGGGACTACAGTGGGATGAGGGCAGAGTTGGCTAAAGTAGACTGGAAACACAGACTAAACGGTGGCACAATTGAGGAACAGTGGAGGACTTTTAAGGAGCTCTTTCATAGTGCTCAACAAAAATATATTCCAGTGAAAAAGAAGGGCGGTAAGAGAAGGGATAACCAGCCGTGGATAACCAAGGAAATAAAGGAGAGTATCAAATTAAAAACCAATGCGTATAAGGTGGCCAAGGTTAGTGGGAAACTAGAAGATTGGGAAAATTTTAAACGATAGCAAAGAATGACAAAGAAAGCAATAAAGAAAGGAAAGATAGATTACGAAAGTAAACTTGCGCAAAACATAAAAACAGAGAGTAAAAGCTTTTACCGATATATAAAACGGAAAAGAGTGACTAAAGTAAATGTTGGTCCCTTGGAAGATGAGAAGGGGGATTTAATAATGGGAAATGTGGAAATGGCTGAGACCTTAAACAATTATTTTGCTTCGGTCTTCACAGTGGAAGACACAAAAACCATGCCAGAAATTGCTGGTAACAGTAATGTGGGAAGGGAGGACCTTGAGACAATCACTATCACTAGGGGGGTAGTGCTGGACAGGCTAATGGATCTCAAGGTAGACAAGTCCCCTGGTCCTGATGAAATGCATCCCAGGGTATTAAAAGAGATGGCGGAAGTTATAGCAGATGCATTCGTTATAATCTACCAAAATACTCTGGACTCTGGGGAGGTACCAGCGGATTGGAGAGCAGCTAATGTAACGCCTCTGTTTAAAAAAGGGGGCAGACAAAAGGCAGGTAACTATAGGCCGGTTAGTTTAACATCTGTAGTGGGGAAAATGCTTGAAGCTATCATTAAGGAAGAAATAGCGGGACATCTAGATAGGAATAGTGCAATCAAGCAGACGCAACATGGATTCATGAAGGGGAAATCATGTTTAACTAATTTACTGGAATTCTTTGAGGATATAACGAGCATGGTGGATAGAGGTGTACCGATGGATGTGGTATATTTAGATTTCCAAAAGGCATTTGATAAGGTGCCAAACAAAAGGTTACTGCAGAAGATAAAGGTACGCGGAGTCAGAGGAAATGTATTAGCATGGATAGAGAATTGGCTGGCTAACAGAAAGCAGAGAGTCGGGATAAATGGGTCCTTTTCGGGTTGGAAATCGGTAGTTAGTGGTGTGCCACAGGGATCGGTGCTGGGACCACAACTGTTTACACTATACATAGATGACCTGGAGGAGGGGACAGAGTGTAGTGTAACAAAATTTGCAGATGACACAAAGATTAATGGGAAAGCTGCGAAGAGATTTAGATTGGTTAAGCGAATGGGCTAAGGTTTGGCAGATGGAATACAATGTCGGAAAATGTGAGGTCATCCACCTTGGAAAAAAACACAGTAAAAGGGAATATTATTTGAATGGGGAGAAATTACATCATGCTGCAGTGCAGAGGGACCTGGGGGTCCTTGTGCATGAATCCCAAAAAGTTAGTTTGTAGGTGCAGCAGGTAATCAGGAAGGCGAATGGAATGTTGGCCTTCATTGCGAGAGGGATGGAGTACAAAAGCAGGGAGGTCCTGCTGCAACTGTACAGGGTATTGGTGAGGCCGCACCTGGAGTACTGCATGCAGTTTTGGTCACCTTACTTAAGGAAGGATATACTAGCTTTGGAGGGGGTACAGAGACGATTCACTAGGCTGATTCCGGAGATGAGGGGGTTACCTTATGATGATAGATTGAGTAGACTGGTTTTTTACTCGTTGGAGTTCAGAAGGATGAGGGGTGATCTTATAGAAACATTTAAAATAATGAAAGGGATAGACAAGATAGAGGCAGAGAGGTTGTTTCCACTGGTCGGGGAGACTAGAACTAGGGGGCACAGCCTCAAAATACGGAGGAGCCAATTTAAAGCCGAGTTGAGAAGGAATTTCTTCTCCCAGAGGGTTGTGAATCTGTGGAATTCTCTGCCCAAGGAAGCAGTTGAGGCTAGCTCATTGAATGTTTTCAAGTCACAGATAGATAGATTTTTAACCACTAAGGGAATTAAGGGTTACGGGGAGCGGGCGGGTAAGTGGAGCTGAGTCCACGGCCAGATCAGCCATGATCTTGTTGAATGGTGGAGCAGGCTCGAGGGGCTAGATGGCCTACTCCTGTTCCTAATTCTTGTTACATCGTGACATGTTTACATGGCAGTCCACATTGTGGAAATATAAAAACAAAGACAGAACTTGGTGACTTTAAACTGGGGCCTGACTTGTCGTGGTCCAGTTATTCTCCGCTTCACCTCAACACCGCACTTGTTCTTGATTCCCATGTGGAAGTAGATCGAATAATATACCTCACTTTAATTAATAGAAAATACATAATACAGGTTTCTGACGGTGAAAGGCTCTTTGTTCTAAATAACTGCACCATAATGCAGATTATCACAGATTAGTTTTCCATTAAGCAGAAGAGCCTTTGAAGGGTTTGAGAATAAAGGGCCTCTTTCCCTCTACAGGTATCTGTGATGGTTCCAATATATCACAAGCAGTCCTGTTCAATTGTGCCGAAGTGATCGCCCCTCACCCACCCTCCCCTCTCCCTCACCCACCTCTCCCTCACCCACCCTCCCCTCTCCCTCATCCACCTCTCCCTCCCCCTCCCTCACCCACCTCTCCCTCACCCACCCTCCCCTCTCCCTCACCCACCCTCCCCTCTCCCTCACCCACCTCTCCCTCACCCACCCTCCCCTCTCCTTCACCCACCTCTCCCTCACCCACCCTCCCCTCTCCCTCACCCACCCTCCCCTCTCCCTCACCCACCTCTCCCTCACCCACCCTCCCCTCTCCCTCACCCACCTCTCCCTCACCCACCCTCCCCTCTCCCTCCTCTCCCCAGCGCCCCCTCTCCCACCACTCCCTCCCCCACCAATCCCCCTCACCCACCTCGCCTCATCTCCCCCCTGCTCCCACCCCTCTCCCCCTGCCCTCTCCCTCCTCACCCCTTCCACTTTTACAAAGTAGATTGCAGTGTGAGGTGGTATGAGAGTTTCAATAATCGGATTAGATATGATACAAGTGCAAGGACTGATTCCCCGTCTGTAACACGGCCTTTTTTAAGTGTTGTACACGAGCAGAGTAAATGTTGGAGCTGACGGATGGAGGGTGAGCCGGATACAGCTTCCACTCAATGCTCGGTGCCAGGAACATCACATCAATATAAAGGTAACCGAGGTAAGTAGAGAGAGTTGTGATTTATACAAGTTAGCCCCCAGGGAAACATCTCAAAACGCTTCAGGTACATTGAATGCAGTGACTGTTGGTATATAGACAAACACAGCAGGCTCTTCACACACAGCGATCCCACTCACTGCACAGCAAGATCCTAGCCCCTGCAATGAGAGGAATGGCAGGTGAATTTGTTGTTGGTGTTGGGTGAGGAAGGACTGGTGGGTGAACTCCCGCTCCGTGAATACCGCCCTGAGATCGTTACCATCCATCATCATCATAGGTCCCTCGAAATCGAGGAAAACTTGCTTCCACTCTAAAAGTGAGTTCTCAGGTACTCCAATACGGGAATTACAGTCTCTGTCACAGGTGGGACAAACAGTGGTTGGAGGAAAGGGTGGGTGGGGGAGTCTGGTTTGCCGCACGCTCCTTCCGCTGCCTGCGCTTGCTTTCTGCATGCTCTCGGCGACGAGACTCGAGGTGCTCAGCGCCCTCCCGGATGCTCTTCCTCCACTTAGGGCGGTCTTTGGCCAGGGACTCCCAGGTGTTGTTGGGGATATTAGATTTTATCAGGGAGGCTTCGAGGGTGGCCTTGAAGCATTTCCTCTGCCCACTAGGGGATCACTTGCCATGTAGGAGTTCCGAGTAGAGCGCTTGCTTTGGGAGTCTTGTGTTGGGCATGCGGGCGATGTGGTCCACCCAACAGAGCTGGTGGAGTGTGGTCAGTGCTTCGATGCTGGGGATGTTGGCCTGGTCGAGGACACTAACGTTGGTGCGTCTGTCCTCCCGGGGGATTTACATGATCTTGCGAAGGCAGCGCTGGTGGTACTTCTCCAACACTTTGAGGTGTCTGCTGTATATGGTCCACGTCTCTGAGCCATACAGGAGGGCAGGTATCACTACTGCCCTGTAGACCATAAGCTTGGTGCCAGATTTAAGGTCCTGGTCTTCAAACACTCTCTTCCTCAGGCGGCCGAAGGCTGCACTGGCGCACTGGAGATGATGTTGAATCTCGGTGTCGATGCCTGCCCAAGCTGACAGTAGGCTCCCCAGATATGGAAAGTGATCCATATTGTCCAGGGCCGAGCCATGGATGTTGATGACCGGGGGGGCAGTGCTGTGTGGCGGGGTCAGGTTAGTGGAGGTCCTTTGTCTTACGGATGTTTAGCGTAAGGCCCATGCTTTCGTACACCTCGGTGAAGGTTTGATGATGGCTTGGCGTTCAGCCTCTGAATGTGCGCAGACGCAATGCCGTCCGCGTACTGTCGTTCGATGACAGAGGATGGGACGACCTTGGATCTGGCCTGGAGGCGATGAAGGTTAACAGATTCCCATTGGTTCTGTATTTTGGTTCCACTCCAGCGGGGAACTTGTTGAGTGTGAGATGGAGCATTGCAGCGAGGAAGATCGAGACGAGTGTTGGTGTGCCTACCCTGGTCCGGACGTGGATTGGGTCTGTGGTGGGTCCTTTGGACAGGATCACGGCCTGCATGTCGTCAAGTAGGCAGAGGATGGGGACAAAATGTTGGGGTTCACCCAACAGATGGTCACGGCCCCAGTTTCTCATCCCAGGGATGGAACCTGGGACTTCCTGAGTCAGACAGGCGTTTTCCTGAGCTGGGTGTATGGAGCAGGATTGTAACCATGCAGCACTCAGTGAGTGGGACTTTCTTCCCCACAAGTTGTGAGAGGGATGAGGAAATATTTCACTCTAAAATATTTGAAATAAAACTTTCCTCACAACACATGGATTGAGAGATCCAGTCAGATCCCATGATTGGTTGTAAAGTGTTCAATGCTGCTCCTTGATTGGTTTAAACTCCTGCACCATGATTGGCTGTATATAATGCCCAGTGCCGGCTGTGGTTGGTGTGCAATTTCAGGGGGGTCTTTGCATAACTACTTCTCAAAGTGTGGGATCACTTTATGGAGGATTGCTTCAAGCGCCCTGCAGTTTATTAATGCCGGGATGCTCGTTGCTGCAGTCTGTGTGCTCACAGTCGGGCGGTTCTCGGTCATATCAGTGGTATTGGGGTGCGGCTGGTGTAGATGCCGGGCAGTGGTCGGTCGGCCGGCTCAGTGCTGCTCACAGGGCGGCTGACTCCAGCACTGTCGGTCGGGAAGGTGCCCCAATACAGCGGGAACAGTGACGGGCAGTGTGGAGATGCTGCCAACGAGACCAGGGGATCCGGGGTCAAACTGTCATCCTTCAGAACCTCCCACAGATTACCTGCAAATTCAACAAGAGATTAATGCAGCAAAGCAGCTCACGCCATGGGCAGTAATTCCATTCAGGCAGTCTCTATTTCAGACTTTCGGTCACATCCAATGTTGCAAAGTGTTTCAGTCAATGTTAGTAAAATTTTAAAGACGAGTTGAAGCAAAGAACGACTAAAAAAATAATAAAGAGGGAAGATAGATTATGAAAGTAAACTAGCATGAAATATAAAAACAGATAGTAAGAGTTTCTACAGGTATATAAAAAGGAAAAGAGTGGCTAAAGTAAATGTTGGTCCCCTGGAGGATGAGACTGGGGAATTAATAATGGGGAACAGGGAAATGGCAGAGACATTGAACAGATATTGTGTGTCGGTCTTCACGGTAGAAGACACTAAAAACATCCCAATAGTGGATAATCAAGGGGCTATAGGGAGGGAGGAACAATACAATCACTATCACTAATGAAGTAGTACTTGGTAAATCATCATCATCATCATAGGCAGTCCCTCGGAATCGAGGAAGACTTGTTTCCACTCCTGAAGTGAGTTCTTTGGTGGCTGAACAGTCCGATACGAGAGCTATAGACTCTGTCACAGGTGGGACATAGTGGTTGAGGGAAGGGGTGGGTGGGACTGATTTGCCGCACGCTCCTTCTGCTGCCTGCGCTTAATTTCTGCATGCTCTCGGCGTTGGGACTTGAAATGCTCAACGCCCTCCCGGATGCACTTTCTCCACTTAAGGCGGTCTTTGGCCAGGGACTCCCAGGTGTCAATGGGGATGTCGCACTTTGTCAGGGAGGCTTTGAGGGTGTCCTTGTAGCGTTTCCGAGAGAGTCGGGATAAATGGGTCATTTCCGGTAACTAGTGGGGTGCTACAGGGATCGGTGCTGGGTCCTCAACTATTTACAATCTATATTAATGACTTGGATGAAGGGACCGAGTGTAATGTAGCCAAGTTTTCTGATAATACAACATAGAAACATAGAAATTTACAGCGCAGAAGGAGGCCATTCTGGCCCATCATGTCCACGCTGGCCGTCAAAGAGCCACACGGCCCTCGGTCAGCAGCCCTGAAGGTTACACATAAACCTATGAATAATGACGGAAAGGCAAAGAGCACCCAGCCCAACCAGTCCGCCTCACCAGAACTGCGACACCCCTTACACTGAAACCTTCTACACTCCACCCCAACCGGAGCCATGGGATCTCCTGAGAGAGGCAAAAACCAGATTAAAAACCCAGGCCAATTTAGGGAGAAAAAATCTGGGAAAATTCCTCTCCGACCTATCCAGGCGATCGAAACTAGTCCAGGAGATCACCCTGGCCATATTCTATTCCCTGCAGTAGTTACCATTATATCTGCTCCGTCCAATAAAAGGTCATCCAGTCTAATCCCAATTACCAGCTCTAGGTCCGTAACCCTGCAGGTTACTGCACTTTAAATGCAGTACAAAGATGGGTGGGAAAGCAATTTGTGAAGAGGACACAAAAAATGTGCAAAGGGATATAGACAGGCTAAGTGAGTGGGCAAAAATTTGGCAGATGGAATATAATGTGGGAAAATGTGAGGTTATCCACTTTGGGAGAAAAAATAGAAAAGCAAATTATAATTTAAATGGAGAAAAATTGCAAATTGTTGCAGTAGAGGGACCTGGGGGTACTTGTGCATGAAACACAAAAAGTTAGTATGCAGGTACAGCAAGTGATCAGGAAGGCAAATGGAATGTTGGCCTTTATTGCAAGAGGGATAGAGTATAAAAGCAGAGAAGTCCTGCTACAACTGTACAGGGTGTTGGTGAGGCCACACCTGGAGTACTGCGTACAGTTTTGGTCTCTGTATTTAAGGAAGGGTATACTTGCATTGGAGGCTGTTCAGAGAAGGTTCACTAGGATGATTCTGGAGATGAGGGGGTTGACTTATGAGGATAGGTTGAGTAGGTTGGGCCTATACTCATTGGAGTTCAGAAAAATGAGAGGTGATCTTATCGAAACATATAAGATAATGAGGGGGCTCGACAAGGTGGATACAGAGAGGGTATTTCCACTCATAGAGGAAACTAAAACTAGGGGACATAGTCTCAGAATAAGGGGCCGCCAATTTAAAACCGAGATGAAGAGAAATTTATTTTCTCTGAGGGTTGTAAAATTGTGGAATTCTCTGCCCCAGAGAGCTGTGGAAGCTGGGACATTGGGCAAAGAGAGACAGATTTTTGAGCGATAAGGCAGTAAAGGGTTATGGGGAGCGGGCAGGGAAGTGGAGCTGCGTCCATGATCAGATCAGCCATGATCGTACTGAATGGCAGAGCAGGCTCGAGGGACCAAATGGGCTCCTATTTCTTATGTTCTTCTGTTCTTAAGGCAGTGAAGGGTTATGGGCAGTGGGCAGGGAATTGGAGCTGAGTCCATGATCAGATCAGCCACGATCGTATTAAATGGCGGAGCCAGGAGGCCGACTCCTGCTCCTATTTCTTATGTTCTTTTGAGTTACACAGAGAGTGACCCCCGGTCCCAGTCTGTGGGGAGGAGTGGCCCCTGGCCCCAGTCTGTGGGGAATGAGCTGCTCACAGCCTGATTCTACCTCTCTCAGTGACTCTCTCCGTGTCAGCTGTGGCTCAGTTGATAGCACCTCACCTGTACTCTGAGTCAGGAAATTTAGTCGTTCAAGTCCTATTCCAGAGACTTGAGCACAAAAATCTAGGCTGACACTCCAGTGCAGTGTTGAAGGAGCGCCGCACTGTCGGAGGGGCAGTACTGAGGGAGCGCCGCACTAACGGAGGGGCAGTACTGAGGGAGTGCCGTACTGTCGGAGTGGCAGTACTGAGGGAGTGCCGCACTGTCGGAGGGGCAGTACTGATGGAATGCCACACTGTCGGAGGGGCAGTACTGAGGGAGTGCCGCACTGTCGGAGGGGCAGTACTGAGGGAGCGCCGCACTGTCGGAGGGGCAGTACTGATGAAATGCCACACTGTCGGAGGGGCAGTACTGAGGGAGTGCCGTACTGTTGGAGGGGCAGTACTGAGGGAGCCCCGCACTGTTGGAGGGGCAGTACTGAGGGAATGCCACACTGTCGGAGGGGCAGTACTGAGGGAGTGCCGTACTGTTGGAGGGTCAGTACTGGCATGGACCACTTGGGCTGAATGGCCTGTTTCTGTGCTGGACAAGTGATGTAATTCTCTCTAAATACCAAATAAATGGAGCTGCCCCTATTAAGATCAAACTGTTCTGGTTGCTATGCTAAGTATGGAGCAGAGATAGGAATCCAAACATTATGTAACACTTCCAACTCAATCTTCATTGCGTAGATTTAATGTTTGAACACTATATTTATAATCGAGTCCTGAGAATGTAACTGTTAGTGTGTCCAACTTGAATAATTAATCAGTATCCTCAAAGTGATTGTGGTATTTTATCGGCTGTCCGATTCTCGGATTCAGTAACCACAGCATGGCAACTTTCATCAGTCAGTTCCCTAATGCAACTGGAATGAGTGCTCCCTGCACAATTTAACCAGGTTAACACTGTGTGAGGGGATAAAGTGGGATTTTGGCAAGAAAATGTTTAAAACTTGCACAAAGAGTCAGTGATGATCTTTCTCCCTTTGGTGAAGTTCTAACTCTGTAATAATGGAAGTTATAACGACAACTACCCAGATATGCCGAAGTGCAACCTGTAACCACATCCTCCTTCAAGTGGTGCTGCCGTATTACAACAACAACGTGCACTTCTATAGCACCTTTAATGTACTAAAACATCTCAAGGCATTTCACAGGAGCGTTATCAGACAAAATTTGTCACAGTCACATAAGGAGTTATTGAATCATAGAACGGTTACAGCACAGGAGGCCATTCGGCCCGTCGAACCCATGTCTGCTCTCTGCAAGAGCACCTCAACCAGTCCCACCCCCCCACCCTTTCCCTGTCGCCCTGCTAATTTTTTTCCCTTCAGCTACTTATCCAATTCCCCTTTGAAAGCCATGATTGAGTCTGCCTCCATCACCCTCTGAGGCCGTGCATTCCAGATCCTAACCACTCGCTGCGAAAAAACTTTTTCCCTCGAGTCGCCTTTGGTTCTTCTGCCAATCACCTTAAATCTGTGTCCTCTGGTTCCCGACCCTTCCACCAATGGGAACAGTTTCTCTCGATCTACTCTGACCAGACCCCTCATGATTTTGAACACCCCGATCAAATCTCCCCTCAACCTTCTCTGCTCCAAGGAGAACAACCCCAGCTTCTCCAGTCTATCCACGTCACTGAAGTCCCTCATCCCTGGAACCATTCTCATCAATCTTTTCTGCACCCTCTCTAAGGCCTTCACATCCTTCCTAAAGGGCGGTGCCCAGAATTGGGCACAATACTCCAGTTGAGGCCTAAACAGTGTTTTATCATAACTTCCTTCCTTTTGTACTCAATGCCTCTATTTATGAAGCCCAGGATCCTGTATGTTTTTTTAACCACTTTCTCAACCTGCCCTGCCACCATCCAACGATTTGTGCACATATACCCCCCAGGTCTCTCTGTTCATGCATCCCCTTTAGGATTGTACCTTTAGTTTATATTGCCACTCCTCATTCTTCCTACCAAAATGTATCACTTTGCACTTTTCTGAGTCAAATTTCATCTGCCCCGTGTCTGCCCATTCCACCAGCCCGTCTATGTCCTCTTGATTAGAGTAGATGACCAAAAGCTAGGTCAAAGAGGTAGGTTTTAATGAGGGTCTTAAAGGAGAAGAGGCGGAGAGGTTTAGGGAGGGAAACAAAGAGGGGAACGGTTATGATCCTTTAAGCAGAAAGTGTAATTGAGCATAGTGCCAAAACGCAACTCTTGTTGAATCGGCTGAAGTGTGAAACAGGAGGTGGAGCTGAGAATAACACTTTATTCAGAACTCTGCCAACAACTAAAGTTTCTTTGAGATATTAGTTATGGAGGGCACACAACCTCCTTGTCACCAATTTACATACAAGTCTTGTCACTAATTAGTAATGCCGCGCACCTACTCGAAACTGATTGGTTTCCGGGAGGTTTGGTTGGAAATGCAATTGTAATCCGTATGTTCAAACCGGGGAGCTTTCCAAAGTGCAACTTCTACACGTGGTCTCAAACTTTTACCAAATATTTGTTCCCTTGGAATTTCCTCTCTTCCTCTCCTGACCCGACAGTCCCAATTCTCGCCGGGGTGCAGATCCAGAGATACCGACTGCCAGAACCTCACCCAAAGGGACCTTTTTTCATGGGTGAGCATAGACACTGGGTGCTGGAAGCATATCTGACCCTGGATCCCAATGGCCATTCACTGGACAGCGGTCTGGAGCAGTAACTCTGGTCCCAGCCCAGGGCCATTGAGGGCACCAGACCTCCCTCATCAACGGATTCATTGGGGGAGGGTGGCCCTTAACTTCGAAACACCCAACCTCTCGATGACCACATGCAATAAAACTACTCCTGATGTGGAGCCTCTTTTAATATCCAGAGGGCTAATCACCGTGAGACTGAGAGGTTTACCTTGAAGTTCAAAGTCTACAAGACTAGGATTGAGTGCATCGATATCTGTGCTGTTATCTCCTTCTACAACAATGTCGTGGATGTTCTTGGCGATGGACTGCTCCATTAGCAGCTGGCTGCTGATATCAGGGATGCCGTGAATTGTGGGTGTCTGGCCTGGAATGGGGGATTCTTGAGTAGTGTTGGCCTGTGCTCGGGTCTGGCTGTAGAGATGAGGTTGACCAAATTGAGGCTGCGTTGTTGCGTGATCTGAGCAATCCTGGTTAGTGCTCGCCTGCACTCTGCCCTCACTGAACAGGTGAAGCCGAGGGTGGGGAATTACACATGGAGGTTGGAGATGTCCCGGTCGGTGGGACTGGGGCGGGTCCCGAACATGCAGCGGAGACAATGAGGTTTGAGGACGGAGAGGAGGCGATGCCATCATTGAGGACTTTGTTTTATCAGCTTTTTCCCCAATCAATCTGTCCAGTTCATCTGTTCAAAAAAATAATTTTCAATTTAATTGAATTATTACACACAGTACAATTATTACCCACTGGTCACTCTGTATTACTCTCACAGTGCAGTTACCCACTGGTCACTCTGTACACAGTGCACGGTTACCTACTGGTCATTGTTTATTACTCTCACAGTACAATTATTACCCACTAGTAAGTCTGTATCACTCTCACAGTGCAGTTTCCCATTGGTCACTCTGTACACAGTGCACAGTTACTCACTGGTCACTCTGTATTACTCTCACAGTGCACAGTTACTCACTGGTCACTCTGTATTACTCTCACAGTGCACAGTTACTCACTGGTCACTCTGTATTATTCTCACCGTGCACAGTTACTCACTGGTCACTCTGTATTACTCTCACAGTGCACAGTTACTCACTGGTCACTCTGTATTACTCTCACAGTGCACAGTTACTCACTGGTCACTCTGTATTACTCTCACAGTGCACAGTTACTCACTGGTCACTCTGTATTACTCTCACAGTACACAGTTACTCACTGGTCACTCTGTATTACTCTCACAGTGCAGTTACCCACTGGTCAATCTGTATCACTCTCGGTGCACAGTTACCCACTGGTTACTCTGTACACAGTGCGCAGGTACCCACTGGTCATTGTTTATCACTCTCACAGTACAATTATTACCCACTGGTCACTCTGTATCACTCTCGGTGCGCAGGTACCCACTGGTCACTGTTTATCACTCTCACAGTAGAATTATTACCCACTGGTCACTCTGTATCACTCTCACAGTGCACAGTTACCCACTGGTCACTCTGAACCACTATCAGCCCCCAAATTGCCTGCTGCGTTTCCTACATTTCAACAGTGACTGCACTTCAAAAAGTACCTCATTGGCTGTAAAGCACTTTGGGACGTCCTGAGGTTGTGAAAGGCGCTATATAAATGCAAGATCTTTCCTCAACTAAAGCCAAGTACTGCGGATGCTGGAAATGTGAACTAACAACAGGAAATGCTGGAACCAGCCCACAGGTCAGTCAGGGACCTGCTGATTTGCCCCAGTGTAATTACAACAGGCAGGCAGCGAGCCTTGGGGTTTATGACAAAGGCCGTGCAGATGGCCACCCCACTCGCCTGGCTTGGCCATGCTCTTCCTCACTGCCGCGGGGTCCTTCCGTCGCCACTTCTGCAGCTCCTCCTGCATCTTCTGGATCTTGCCAGGGTTCAGGGCCCACAAACAGCCCTTTCTGGAGGTCCCACCACACTTGTTCTCCACCTTCTCAAAGCACTTATTCAGAGACAGGTTGTGTCGCACTGAGTTCTTCCAGCCGTCTGGCGCTGTCTGCAACAAGAATTGGACACAATCTTTATTTCTTCACTTTCCACCTCCCCTCTTCTGAAGGCGCTGACTGTTGGCGGAATCCAGTTCAACAGGAGAGGCTCACACTTTACTACCTTTGCTAAATGCCTATTGGTTACGTACAAGCCCAGACAGAGAGTATCAGCAGCTATTCAACAACACAGGACATCACAGTTGAGCCCAATCTTGTCCTCAGTCAACATCCCCCCACACACGCCTTTCCCGCCTGTGCTGGGGGTGGGTTGGGATTGGTGCTTGGGGTGGGGGGTTTAACAATGTGTAAACAATGCAGAATATTGAAGATGAACTTTCAATTTGTGATCAACAATGCTGCTGTGTAACACCCTGGTGTTTTGCTACATTAATGTAATGTAGTGATGTGTACATATAATAACTGAAGTTCTGAGAGCTACATTAAGCATATTAAAACTCCCTCAGTACAAATAGAGAATTCTTTACGTTTATGTGGACAATGTGTTCTGCCCGGGCCCTTTACATATACTGTGGGATCCCTTCTAGTGACAGCTGGTGAGCATCCTGTGTGTGACCCCCGATCGCAGTGTGACCCCCGATCGCTGTGTGTGACCCCCGATCGCAGTGTGACCCCCGATCGCAGTGTGACCCCCGATCGCTGTGTGTGACCCCCGATCGCTGTGTGTGACCCCCGATCGCTGTGTGTGACCCCCGATCGCTGTGTGTGACCCCCGATCGCAGTGTGACCCCCGATCGCTGTGTGTGACCCTTGATCGCTGTGTGTGACCCCCGATCACTGTGTGTGACCCCCGATCGCTGTGTGTGACCCCCGATCGCTGTGTGTGACCCCCGATCACTGTGTGTGACCCCCGATCGCTGTGTGTGACCCCCGATCGCTGTGTGTGACCCCCGATCGCTGTGTGTGACCCCCGGTGTGTGACCCCCGATCGCTGTGTGTGACCCCCGATCGCTGTGTGTGACCCCCGATCACTGTGTGTGACCCCCGATCGCTGTGTGTGACCCCCGATCGCTGTGTGTGATCCTCGATCACTGTGTGTGACCCCCGATCACTGTGTGTGACCCCCGATCGCAGTGTGACCCCCGATCGCTGTGTGTGACCCCCGATCGCTGTGTGACCCCCGATCACTGTGTGTGACCCCCGATCACTGTGTGTGACCCCCGATCGCTGTGTGACCCCCGATCACTGTGTGTGACCCCCGATCACTGTGTGTGACCCCCGATCGCAGTGTGACCCCCGATCGCTGTGTGTGACCCCCGATTGCTGTGTGACCCCCGATCACTGTGTGTGACCCCCGATCACTGTGTGTGACCCCCGATCGCTGTGTGTGACCCCCGATCGCTGTGTGACCCCCGATCACTGTGTGTGACCCCCGATCACTGTGTGTGACCCCCGATCGCTGTGTGTGACCCCCGATCGCTGTGTGACCCCCGATCACTGTGTGTGACCCCCGATCACTGTGTGTGACCCCCGATCACTGTGTGTGACCCTCGATCGCTGTGTGTGACCCCCGATCGCTGTGTGTGACCCCCGATCACTGTGTGTGACCCCCGATCGCTGTGTGTGACCCCCGATCGCTGTGTGTGACCCCCGATCGCTGTGTGTGACCCCCGATCGCTGTGTGTGACCCCTGATCGCTGTGTGTGACCCCCGATCGCTGTGTGTGACCCCCGATCACTGTGTGTGACCCCCGATCACTGTGTGTGACCCCCGATCACTGTGTGTGACCCCCGATCGCTGTGTGTGACCCCCGATCACTGTGTGTGACCCCCGATCGCTGTGTGACCCCCGATCGCTGTGTGTGACCCCCGATCGCTGTGTGTGACCCCCGATCACTGTGTGTGACCCCCGATCGCTGTGTGACCCCCGATCGCTGTGTGTGACCCCCGATCACTGTGTGTGACCCCCGATCGCTGTGTGTGACCCCCGATCACTGTGTGTGACCCCCGATCGCTGTGTGACCCCCGATCGCTGTGTGTGACCCCCGATCGCTGTGTGTGACCCCCGATCGCTGTGTGTGACCCCCGATCGCTGTGTGTGACCCCCGATCGCAGTGTGTGACCCCCGATCGCTGTGTGTGACCCCCGATCGCTGTGTGTGACCCCCGATCGCTGTGTGTGACCCCCGATCGCTGTGTGTGACCCCCGATCGCTGTGTGTGACCCCCGATCACTGTGTGTGACCCCCGATCGCTGTGTGTGACCCCCGATCGCTGTGTGACCCCCGATCGCTGTGTGTGACCCCCGATCGCTGTGTGTGACCCCCGATCGCTGTGTGTGACCCCCGATCGCTGTGTGACCCCCGATCGCTGTGTGTGACCCCCGATCGCTGTGTGTGACCCCCGATCACTGTGTGTGACCCCCGATCGCTGTGTGTGACCCCCGATCGCTGTGTGTGACCCCCGATCGCTGTGTGACCCCCGATCGCTGTGTGTGACCCCCGATCGCTGTGTGTGACCCCCGATCGCTGTGTGTGACCCCCGATCGCTGTGTGTGACCCCCGATCGCAGTGTGACCCCCGATCGCTGTGTGTGACCCTCGATCGCTGTGTGTGACCCCCGATCGCTGTGTGTGACCCCCGATCACTGTGTGTGACCCCCGATCACTGTGTGTGACCCCCGATCGCTGTGTGACCCCCGATCGCTGTGTGTGACCCCCGATCGCTGTGTGTGACCCTCGATCACTGTGTGTGACCCTCGATCGCTGTGCGACCCCCGATCACTGTGTGTGACCCCCGATCACTGTGTGTGACCCCCGATCACTGTGTGTGACCCCCGATCGCTGTGTGTGACCCCCGATCGCAGTGTGACCCCCGATCGCTGTGTGTGACCCCCGATCGCTGTGTGTGACCCCCGATCGCTGTGTGTGACCCCCGATCACTGTGTGTGACCCCCGATCGCTGTGTGTGACCCCCGATCGCTGTGTGTGACCCCCGATCGCTGTGTGTGACCCCCGATCGCAGTGTGTGACCCCCGATCGCTGTGTGACCCTCGATCACTGTGTGTGACCCCCGATCACTGTGTGTGACCCCCGATCGCTGTGTGTGACCCCCGATCGCTGTGTGACCCTCGATCACTGTGTGTGACCCCCGATCACTGTGTGTGACCCCCGATCGCTGTGTGTGACCCCCGATCACTGTGTGTGACCCCCGATCGCTGTGTGACCCTCGATCACTGTGTGTGACCCCCGATCACTGTGTGTGACCCCCGATCGCTGTGTGTGACCCCCGATCGCTGTGTGTGACCCCCGATCGCTGTGTGACCCTCGATCACTGTGTGTGACCCCCGATCACTGTGTGTGACCCCCGATCGCTGTGTGTGACCCCCGATCACTGTGTGTGACCCCCGATCGCTGTGTGTGACCCCCGATCGCTGTGCGACCCCCGATCGCTGTGTGTGACCCCCGATCGCTGTGTGACCCCCGATCGCTGTGTGTGACCCTCGATCGCTGTGTGTGACCCCCGATCACTGTGTGTGACCCCCGATCGCTGTGTGACCCTCGATCACTGTGTGTGACCCCCGATCACTGTGTGTGACCCCCGATCGCTGTGTGTGACCCCCGATCGCTGTGTGTGACCCCCGATCGCTGTGTGACCCTCGATCGCTGTGTGACCCCCGATCACTGTGTGTGACCCCCGATCACTGTGTGTGACCCCCGATCGCTGTGTGTGACCCCCGATCGCTGTGCGACCCCCGATCGCTGTGTGTGACCCCCGATCACTGTGTGTGACCCCCGATCGCTGTGTGTGACCCCCGATCGCTGTGCGACCCCCGATCGCTGTGTGTGACCCCCGATCGCTGTGTGTGACCCCCGATCGCTGTGTGTGACCCCCGATCGCTGTGTGACCCCCGATCGCTGTGTGTGACCCCCGATCACTGTGTGTGACCCCCGATCGCTGTGCGACCCCCGATCGCTGTGTGTGACCCCCGATCGCTGTGTGTGACCCCCGATCACTGTGTGTGACCCCCGATCGCTGTGTGTCACCCCCGATCGCTGTGTGTGACCCCCGATCACTGTGTGTGACCCCCGATCACTGTGTGTGACCCCCGATCGCTGTGTGTGACCCCCGATCGCTGTGTGACCCCCGATCGCTGTGTGTGACCCCCGATCGCTGTGTGTGACCACCGATCACTGTGTGACCCTTGATCACTGTGTGTGACCCCCGATCACTGTGTGACCCCTGATCACTGTGTGCGACCCCCGATCGCTGTGTGACCGCCGAACACTGTGTGACCCCCGTTCCCTCGTGTACATGCACCTTAGGGGAACGCTGTATGTGGGTGTTTATTTATTAAAACTGCAGTCGGAGGGCTTGGTGCAGTTTCCGGCTCCACACTATGGGAAGGATGTTAAGGCAACACAGCGGGTAAAGAAGGTACAGAGGGTATAGAGGGTACAGAAGGGGCAGAGGGTGAAGATAGTACAGAAGGTACAGAGCGTATAGAGGGTACAGAAGGGGCAGAGGGTACAGAGGGTACAGTGGGTACAGAGGGTACAGAAGGTAGAGCGGGTATAGAGGTTACAGTGGGTACAGAGGGGACAGTGGGTACAGAGGGGACAGTGGATACAGAGGGTACAGAGGGAACAGTGGGTACAGTGGGTACAGAAGGTAGAGCGGGTACAGATGGTACAGCGAGTACAGTGGGTACAGAGGGAACAGTGGGTACAGAGGGGACAGTGGATACAGTGGGTACAGTGGGTACAGAGGGAACAGAGAGTACAGAGGGCACAGATGGTACAGAGGGTACAGTGGGTACAGTGGGTACAGAGGGTATAGTGGGTACAGAAGGTAGAGCGGGTACATAGGGTACAGCGGGTACAGAGAGAACAGTGGGTACAGAGGGGACAGTGGATACAGCGGGTACAGAGGGAACAGAGAGTACAGAGGGTACAGATGATACAGAGGGTACAGAGGGGGCAGTGGGTACAGCGGGTACAGAAGGTACAGAAGGTAGAGCGGGTACAGAGGGTACAGCAAGTACAGTGGGTACAGAGGATACAGAGGGAACAGTGGATACAGTGGGTACAGAGGATACAGAGAGTACAGTGGGTACAGTGGGTACAGAGGGTACAGTGGGTACAGAAGGTAGAGCGGGTACAGAGGGTACAGAGGGTACAATAGATACAGTGGGTACAGTGGGTACAGAGGGTACAGTGGGTACAGAGGGTACAGTGGTTACAGTGGGTACAGTGGGTACAGCGGGGACAGAGAGTACAGAGCGTACAGTGGGTACAGAGGGGACAATAGATACAGTGGGTATAGTGGGTACAGAGGGAACAGAGGGTACAGAGGGGACAATAGATACAGTGGGTATAGTGGGTACAGAGGGAACAGAGTGTACAGAGGGTACAGAGGGGACAGAGGGGACAATAGATACAGTGGATACAGCGGGTACAGAGGGGACAGTGGGTACAGAGGGAACAGAGGGTACAGAAGGTAGCGCGGGTACAGAGGGTACAGAGGGAACAGAGGGGACAATAGATACAGTGGGTACAGAGGGAACAGAGGGTACAGAAGGTAGAGCGGGTACAGAGGGTACAGAGGGGACAGTGGGTACAGAGGGAACAGTGGGTACAGAGGGAACAGTGGGTACAGAGGGGACAGTGGATACAGTGGGTACAGTGGGTACAGAGGGAACAGAGAGTACAGAGGGCACAGATGGTACAGCGGGTACAGTGGGTACAGTGGGTACAGAGGGTACAGTGGGTACAGAAGGTAGAGCGGATACAGAGGGTACAGCGGGTACAGAGAGAACAGTGGGTACAGAGGGTACAGTGGTTACAGCGGGGACAGAGAGTACAGAGCGTACAGTGGGTACAGAGGGGACAATAGATACAGTGGGTATAGTGGGTACAGAGGGAAAAGAGGGTACAGAGGGGACAATAGATACAGTGGGTATAGTGGGTACAGAGGGAACAGAGTGTACAGAGGGTACAGAGGGGACAGAGGGGACAATAGATACAGTGGATACAGCGGGTACAGAGGGGACAGTGGGTACAGAGGGAACAGAGGGTACAGAAGGTAGCGCGGGTACAGAGGGTACAGAGGGAACAGAGGGGACAATAGATACAGTGGGTACAGAGGGAACAGAGGGTACAGAAGGTAGAGCGGGTACAGAGGGTACAGAGGGGACAGTGGGTACAGAGGGAACAGTGGGTACAGAGGGAACAGTGGGTACAGAGGGGACAGTGGATACAGTGGGTACAGAGGGAACAGAGAGTACAGAGGGCACAGATGGTACAGCGGGTACAGTGGGTACAGAGGGAACAGAGAGTACAGAGGGTACAGATGATACAGAGGGTACAGAGGGGGCATTGGGTACAGCGGGTACAGAAGGTACAGAAGGTAGAGCGGGTACAGAGGATACAGCAAGTACAGTGGGTACAGAGGATACAGAGGGAACAGTGGGTACAGTGGGTACAGAGGGTACAATAGATACAGTGGGTACAGTGGGTACAGCGGGTACAGAGGGTACAGAAGGTAGAGCGGGTACAGAGGGTACAGCAAGTACAGTGGGTACAGAGGGTACAGTGGGTACATTAGGTACAGAGGGACAATAGATACAGTGGGTACAGTGGGGACAGAGAGTACAGAGCGTACAGTGGGTACAGAGGGGACAATAGATACAGTGGGTACAGAGGGAACAGAGGGTACAGAGGGGACAATAGATATAGTGGGTACAGAGGGAACAGAGTGTACAGAGGGTACAGAGGAGACAGAGGGGACAATAGATACAGTGGATACAGTGGGTACAGAGGGGACAGTGGGTACAGAGGGAACAGAGGGTACAGAAGGTAGAGCGGGTACAGAGGGTACAGAGGGAACAGAGGGGACAATAGATACAGTGGGTACAGAGGGAACAGAGGGTACAGAGGGGACAATAGATACAGTGGGTACAGTGGGTACAGAGGGAACAGTGGGTACAGTGGGTACAGAGGGTACAGTGGGTACAGATGGTAGAGCGGGTACAGAGGATACAGAGGGTACAATAGATACAGTGGGTACAGTGGGCACAGAGGGGACAATAGATACAGTGGGTACAGTGGGTACAGAGTGTACAGTGGGGACAGTGGGTACAGAGGGAACAGAGGTTACAGTGGGTACAGTGGGTACAGTGGGGACAATAGATACAGTGGGTACAGTGGGTACAGAGCGTACAGTGGGTACAGAGGGGACAATAGATACAGTGGGTATAGTGGGTACAGAGAGAACAGAGTGTACAGAGGGTACAGAGAGGACAGAGGGGACAATAGATACAGTGGATACAGCGGGTACAGAGGGGACAGTGGGTACAGAGGGAACAGAGGGTACAGAAGATAGAGCGGGTACAGAGGGTACAGAGGGAAAAGAGGGGACAATAGATACAGTGGGTACAGAGGGAACAGAGGGTACAGAAGGTAGAGCGGGTACAGAGGGTACAGAGGGGACAGTGGGTACAGAGGGAACAGTGGGTACAGAGGGGACAGTGGATACAGCGGGTACAGTGGGTACAGTGGGTACAGTGGGCACAGAAGGTAGAGCGGATACAGAGGGTACAGCGGGTACAGAGAGAACAGTGGGTACAGTGGGTACAGAGGGTACAGAGGGTACAATAGATACAGTGGGTACAGTGGGTACAGAGGGAACAGTGGGTACAGTGGGTACAGAGGGTACAGAAGGTAGAGCGGGTACAGAGGGTACAGCAAGTACAGTGGGTACAGAGAGTACAGAGCGTACAGTGGGTACAGAGGGGACAATAGATACAGTGGGTACAGAGGGAACAGAGGGTACAGAGGGGACAATAGATATAGTGGGTACAGAGGGAACAGAGTGTACAGAGGGTACAGAGGAGACAGAGGGGACAATAGATACAGTGGATACAGCGGGTACAGAGGGGACAGTGGGTACAAAGGGTACAGAAGGTAGAGCGGGTACAGATGGTACAGTGGGTACAGAGGGTACAGAAGGTAGAGCGGGTACAGAGGGTACAGCAAGTACAGTGGGTACAGTGGGTACAGCGGGGACAGAGAGTACAGAGCGTACAGTGGGTACAGAGGGTACAGTGGGTACAGAGGGGACAATAGATACAGTGGGTACAGAGGGAACAGAGGGTACAGAGGGGACAATAGATATAGCGGGTACAGAGGGAACAGAGTGTACAGAGGTACAGAGGAGACAGAGGGGACAATAGATACAGTGGATACAGCGGGTACAGAGGGGACAGTGGGTACAGAGGGAACAGAGGGTACAGAAGGTAGAGCGGGTACAGAGGGTACAGAAGGTAGAGCGGATACAGATGGTACAGAGGGGACAGTGGGTGCAGAGGGTACAGTGGGTACAGTGGGTACAGAGGGAACAGAGGGGACAATAGATACAGTGGGTACAGAGGGTACAGTGGGTACAGAGGGGACAGAGGGGACAGAGGGTACAGAGGGTACAGTGAGTACAGAGGGTACAGAGGGTACAGAGGGAACAGTGGGTACAGAGGGGCCAGTGGATACAGTGGGTACAGAGGGTACAGAAGGTAGAGCGGGTACAGAGGGTACAACAAGTACAGTGGGTACAGAGGGTACAGAGGGTACAGTGGATACAGAGGGTACAGAGGGTACAGAGGGGACAGAGAGTACAGTGGGTACAGGGGGAACAGTGGGTACAGAGGGTACAGCGGGTACAGAGGGTACAGAAGGTAGAGCGGGTAAAAGGGTACAGTGGGTACAGAGGATACAGAGGGAACAGTGGGTACAGAGGGAACAGTGGGTACAGAGGGGACAGTGGATACAGTGGGTACAGTGGGTACAGAGGGAACAGAGGGCACAGATGGTACAGAGGGGGCAGTGGGTACAGCGGGTACAGAGGGGACAATAGATACAGTGGGTACAGAGGGGACAGAGAGTACAGAGGGTACAGAGGGTACAGAGGGTACAGTGGGTACAGAGGGGACAATAGATACAGTGGATACAGCAGGTACAGAGGGGACAGTGGGTACAGAGGGTACAGCGGGTACAGAGCGGGCAATAGATACAGTGGGTACAGAGGGGACAGTGGGTACAGAGGGTACAGAGGGGACATTGGGTACAGAGGGTACAGTGGGTACAGTGAGTACAGAGGGAACAGAGGGGACAATAGATACAGTGGGTACAGTGGGTACAGTGGGTACAGAGGGTACAGAGGGTACAGAGGGGACAGTGGGTACAGTGAGTACAGAGGGTACAGAGGGTACAGAGGGGAAAGTGGGTACAGTGAGTACAGAGGGTACAGAGGGTACAGAGGGTACAGTGAGTATAGTGGGTACAGAGGGTACAGAGGGTACAGAGGGTACAGTGGGTACAGAGGGGACAGAGGGGACAGTGGGTACAGTGCAGTGCAGGTGGGAGGAAATACAAATGCAAAGGCTTGAAAAGTTGGGGCAGTTTCCATTAGAACAGAGGCGATTCTCATTCGCCGACTGAGTGGCGATGTGGTTGTCCTGATGACAGACAGTGTCAAAGAAAATTAGATTTTTTTTCCCTCATCCAAGCAATCAATAAATATTAATTTTCATGTTGTCAACATGGTACAAATCTCAGCAAAATCTGCATGATTTTTTGGTGCTAAAAGCAAATTTGGGGGCAGGAGTTAAAAAACCGTTCACTATATCTTCAGCAGCACCTCCACGTTCCCGTCCCAGTCACACACCATCCCGACTGGGAAATATATCGGCCGTTCCTTCATCGTCGCTGGGTCACAATCCTGGAACTCCCTCCCTAACAGCACTGTGGGAGCACCTTCACCACACGGACTGCAGCGGTTCAAGAAGGCGGCTCACCACCACCTCCTCACGGGGCAATTAGGGATGGGCAATAAATGCCAGCCTTGCCAGCGATGCCCACATCCCAAGAATGAATTAAAAAATATATTGTCAGCTTTCCCGGGGAGCCCCCAGACCTGGAGTTACAGGCCCCAGCTCTGACCGCCCGACTAGGGGCACGGATTCAGCTAATGAACAACTAAGAGAGTAGAGACAAGATGGAAGTTCACTCGCCCATGGAGCATTTTTAAAATTGGAAGGAAAGGAATAGCTGAGAGTTTGTTCCTTTCCCAGGGAAGGCAAGCCGTGTTGTAGTGTCACAGAAGTAACGTCTGGGTGTGTAGGCCTTTTTTGGAGTTGAGTTTATTTGGTTACTGAGAATGGTCTGAATGGCCCTCAGGTTCGGTCAGTGTGGTAACAGCACTACCCGCTGGACACACGGAGTATTGCGGCCCGCTCGCTCAAACATCATCCGTGGCCGACTTGTTCAATCTAATGTACTGCAGCACTAATTGTGACCTGTTGTATTGATCGGAGACCTGTCACAGGGGCTACGTGTGTCTGTGTTGTTAAATGTAGCAGTATTCTGATTCTGGCAGATAATTGCACCTGAGGAATGGGCAGGGAGCGGTGATTAATTCCCCACACAGCAGACACGGACAATAATATTATCCGATATACTTAGAACTACAATCCTCGGGACTTCCAGGTGACAAATACCTGAAGTGACACGTGTTACAGGATGAGAATAAATGTCGACGTGGTCACAGTGATGGTCAGGTGTTTAAATGGGCCACAGTAGCCACAGATTAACGTTCTGGCCCCTGGTATCTCAGCAAAGTAATGGGGTTTCTGCCCTTCGAGTCTCGCTGGCTCTGGATGTACAAAGCTCCAGGCAGCTTAGCTGGGTTGGAAACAGCCTTACTCGTGGAACATTGCTCGTAGATTGAGTGTCACGTAACTCAGTGAGGGGGAGGGGCTCGGACCGAGCAGGGCTGCTGGTTGTTTGAATAATGCTGGGAGTTGGAGTGAGTTTGTAAAAAGTTGTTGGGGGGGGGGGGTGTTTTTGGGTTGTTTTTTCATGGTTTAGGGTCTCTTTGGCCCATAATCTGCAGCCAGATGGCTGCTGAGGGCCCCTCAGAGGACAATGCTCCCGGGATGAATTTAGTCAGGGGAGAAAATGTTGGGGGAGGAGAGAATAAAAGGCCCAAAGATTTGGGCCGGGATCCCAGGAGGTTTGGAAAAGAAAACATGGTGGTGGTTCACTGCCAGGATAAGAAGATGTGAGCTTGGGATATTATCCGGACGGTACACGAGGACTGAGGTGAGGGAAACTGCTTTTCCTGACGAACAAAGCTGAATGTTGGGTTCGAGGTGACTGTCAATGGCCGAGGGAAGGTGTAAAGACTTTTACTGAGTTAGAAGGTTGACGATAAACTCTTGGATATATCTCTGCTGTATTCTGAAGACATGGTGGTCTCACTCTTAAACCTGCCCGTTTATATTGAGGACGATGTGCTAATAAAAAAGTTGGAGTTGTGGGACATGAAGTTGTGGAGTTGAGGCCAAGATCAGATCAGCCATGATCTTATTGAATGGTGGAGCAGACTCAAGGGGCCAAATGGCCTACTCCTGCTCCTATTTCTTATGTTCTTATGACGTTAAAATTTGCTCGTTAATAAAGAAGAGATGCTACCCAGGAATGCGGGCAGCCGGTGGAACCTGTTATGTAGAGGTGCGGTTCCCAGAGGGAGTGAAGTCATTACCCTCCAGCATGAAATTCGAGACAATGGAAGGAGTGCAGTACTTCTGGGTACTGCATGGTAACCAGGTGAAGGTTTGCTATTATTGTCTTGGACACGACCACCTTGTAAGAAGCTGTCCAGACCTGTACTGTTATAACTTCAGGTTTTGGTGTTAATAGCTGTGCAGAGGGGCGGAAAGGATTTGTATGATACAATAGAACGATCACAATGTTGTAAATGCTTTTAATCTTGAATAAATTATATATATTTTTTAAAAGCAGGTAGCACTCTCTCTCCCCACTGAGCCAGAAGGTCGTGGGTTCAAATCCCACTCCAGGGACCTGAGCACAAGAATCCGGGCCCACACTCCAGGTCATTACTGAGGGAGTGCTGAAGTGACCAGCAACTCCACAACTTGCATTTATATAGCGCCTTTAATGTAGTAAAACGGCCCAAGGTGCTTCACAGGAGCGGTTATCAAACAAAATTTGACACCGAGCCACACAAGATATTAGGACAGGCGACCAAAACCTTGTAGGTCTTAAGGAGCGTCTGTAAAGGAGGAGAGAGAGGTGGAGAGGTTTAGAGAGGGAATTCCGGAGCTGAGGGCCCAGGCAGCTGAATGGTGGAGCGATAGAAATCGGGGATGTGCAGAGTTGGAGGAGTGCAGAAATCTCAGAGGATTCTGACGAAAGGTCATCGACCTGAAACATTAACTCTGTTTCTCTCTCCACAGAAGCTGCCTGACCCGCTGAGTATTTCCAGCATTTTCTGTTTTTATCTCAGAGGGTTGTGGGGCTGGAGGAGATTACAGAGATAGGGAGGGGCGAGGGCCATGGAGTGATTTGAAAACAAGGATGAGAATTTTAAAATCGAGGCGTTGCTTAATTGGGAGCCAATGTCGGTCAGCGAGCACAGGGGGTGATGGGTGAGCGGGGTTAGGGTATGGGACACAGAATTTTGGATGAGCTTAAGTTTGTGGAGGGTGAAAGATGGGAGTCGGACCAGGAGAGCACATGCGACTTTGAGTGAGTGGGGAGGGCATGTGACCTGCTTGTAGCACACACAATGCTGCATTTGAATTGGTCAGCCTGTGTAGGAGGCACCAGCAGGATAAGAGAAAGGGATGGGGTGGGAGGCGTAGGCCTTGGCCTGCACCCTCACCATTGTTTGGTCCAGAGAGTCAGAGCAGGAACATCAGAGAGGCTTGGTGTAGAAGGAAAGTGATGAGGTCGCCTGCAGAGATTCAGGGAACTTGGAATGACTGGAATGAAACGTATATCTGTGGACTGAAAGTCTCTTTTGTGTAAAAGATTCCCAATATAAAGTGCAGGAATCTCGCTCGTTTTCTCTTATCTCCCCATCTGAAACGGAGATATTACATAATGATTTATCAGATTATTATATGCTGCAGCAGCTGCACTGGATCAGATTTCTTAATTCCTCATAAATTATCATCACTGATTTCTTTTTGTCTGATCTGAATTTTTGGATGCACATGAAGACTTGTGAAAAACCCAAACAAGAATGTTACTTTGAGACGCAACTCTCACTCCTGCTCCTTCAGCCTTTGTACAGGAAACTCCTTTTGACGTCTTTATCGAGCTTTGACTGGTAGTTGTCACTAATGGACATGTCTGTGGTTTCTCAACAACCTCTTGCAAACAGATAAACCGCCGTGACAAATCAACTTATTGTGTTGAAATGTTTCCGGAAACAAGTGGTTTGGATTTCACTCATTTGTGAGTGGAGGAGGTGTGAGGCAGCGCACCACAGAGCTCCCTACCACTGCTCATTGAAAGGACAAAGCCAGCGGGAAATAGCCATCCAGGACCAACAATAGGGGCGAGGCTCCAGGAGGAGTGCTTTGTGTACATGGTGATTATTTATTTTAGAGACGTAAAGCGGCTTCATCAGATCACAAGATAATGGGTGGTATCTAGTCCTTCGATCTGAGGGAAACATTTCAGGGAGCTCACTGTTCATGTACTTATAGATTAAGAACATAAGAAATAGGAGCAGGAATTGGCCAAAAGGCCCCTTGAGCCTGTTCCGCCATTTACTAAGATCATGGCTGATCTTCGACCTCAACTCCACTTTCCCGCCCAATCCCCATATCTCTTGATTCCCCATAGACCTCATCCTTGATTATACTCAACAACTGAGCATTTACAGCCATTTGGGGTAGACAATTCCAAAGATTCACAAAAACTGTGCATCGTACTCCAAGTGTGGTCTCACCAGAGCCCTGTACAAAACTTCCATACTCTTGTACTCCAACCCTTGAGCAATAAAGGCCAAGGTTCACCTGTGGACATGTGAGCATGGCATTTCTCTTTTCCAATCTTCTCTCCTCTCCTGAAGGTATCTCACTCCAGGGGACCCTCTTCATGTTTGAGCCGAGATAGCGTGTAGCTGCACAGTGCTCAACAACCAAGCTCATTATCCCTCTCTAGGTCAAGTGTACTGAGACCAATTCTAGTCTCGAACCATCGCCCTGGCTGCGTTCAGTTACTTGTCACCGATTGGGGTTTGTACCTGGCGCTCGCTTGATTGCTAAGGTGATGCAACAAAGTTTCATTAGATTCATCTCTGGGATGAGAGGGTTGTCCTGAGAGATTGAGCAGATAGGCCTATATTCTCTGCAATTTAGAAGAATGAGAGATGAAAAATATAAGATTCTGAGGGGGATTGACAGGGTAGATGCTCAGAGGCTGTTTCCGCCGGCTGGAAAGACTGGAATTAGGGGGCATAGTTTCAACATTAAGGGCCATTTAAGACTGAGATGAGGAAAATTTCTTCACTCAGGGTGGTGAATCTTTGGAATTCTCTGTCCCAGAGGGCTGTGGAGGCTCAGTCTTTGAGTATATTCAAGGCTGAGATCGATAGAATTTTGGACTCTAGGTGGAGAGATTTGCTAGCTTAGCCCCTCCTGTTAGCGCTGGGGGGGGGTGAGGGGACAGCGAACTTCAGTGCTGGTGTAGCGTTTAGCCTGGGCCTCTAGCGTCTCACAGGTCATGCATGACGTGATAAAGTGCACAGCGCCCCGTTACTGCCCCGCTGTACGATTGGGTCTCACCCCCTGCTGTATCACCTCGCGCCCACAACACCAGCAAGAGGAGGCGTTGTAAACTCGACTGGCCGCTTGGGGAGCGGTAATAAGGGAAATGGTTATCAGCCAGTGCTACCTGTTTCTTTGGTGCGTGATATCCAAGCCCTGCACTTTGTGAGAGTGTTTGGGACGTAATGGCGGTTGTGTGGGGCGCCTTGCAAAACAGAACTGTTGACAACGAGCGTGTGCAGCATCATTGGCCCTACCCTTTAGGCGAGGGAACCAGCCTCTGATGCCGTGCGCAATGCGCCCGAAATTGTTCCGCGCTCCCGCCCTGCTCCCGGAGTTTAGCACCCTATGAGAAGTGGTTTGTGCTTGATTAGCTGTCCACTTCCCTCTTGGAGCGCAAAAGCTGAATATTGCTGGAGGAGAGAATGATTAGCAGCTGGCAGTAATTTTTCAACTTTTTAAAATTTAGTGCCCAACTGGGGTGCTACCAAATTTCTAGTCCTAGCGGAATCACGGGATATGGGGATCGGGCGGGAAAGTGGAGTTGAGGTCAAAGATCAGCCGTGAACATTGAATGGCGGAGCAGGCTCGAGGGGCCAAATCGCCCACTCTTGCTCCTAATTCTTATGTTGAGAAAGTGGGAATTCTTATGATAGGAATTAATAGTTAAATGGTTAACGTACCTTAAAATAAGGGAAATGTTCCGTCATGAAGTTGTAGATCTCGCTGACCGGCAGACTCCCAGTTTTACTGTTCTTCAGAGCCATGAAGATTAGAATGCTGAGAGAAAACAAAGGGAAACAGAGAATGTGTTTGTTATTTATCACAGAGCAAACCCGTAACTCCACCCGTTCACTTCCCCTCAGTCTTCTTCGGTTTTGACCTGTAGAGTAATTGAAGTTGTGTTACCAGTCTATTAATGGGACTAGTAATATAGATTAATCTGGAGATTTATCTGTCGTGTGCGACAAAGCCCTCACATTGGGAACGCTCGAGACTTATTTTGCTGAATTGCCCCTTTCCTGAGTCAAGGGTCCCAGGAAACAGACACCTCAAATGGCCTTTCATTCTTCAACTGTGTACCCGGATAGTGAGTGTCAACAGGATTGTTAGACCTCCTATTCCCACCTCCGTAACATCGCCCGACTCCACCCTGCCTCAGCCCATCCGCTGCTGAAACCCTCATCCGTGCCTTTGTTATCTCCAGACTCGACTATTCCAACGCTCTCCTGGCCGGCCTCCCATCACCCATCACCCCTGTGCTCGCTGACCAACATGGGCTCCCAGTCCGGCAACTCTGGTACACTCATAATAAGGGACGAAACTGAGTACTGTGTACAATGAGCAAGTGTGACCTTAGCTCCTTTAATAAGACTCCAGAGTGCAGGTACCTCGTGGGTGGCCTGCTTATATACTGTGCTCCCAAGGGATGTTGGGATCCCTTGGGACTCCAACAGGTGGGCCCTCTGGTGGTCAGGTGTTATACAGGTTACAAGGGGTTAAATACATAACAAACTCCATTCCAGTTCATTTCTCCATGGCCTCGCCCATCCCTATCTCTATAACCCCCTCCAACCTTACAATCTCCCTGAGATCTCTGTGCTCCTCCAATTCTGGCCTCTTGACCATTCCTGTTCTAATAGCTCCTTATGTGACTTGATGTGAAACTTTGTTTGATTGTTTAATGCACTGTATAAATTCTTGTTGTTGATGGTTCTGTTGATTAAGACAGTGAGCAACACAGCCCAGGAAATTCTGATCTCTGCTGGAGTAAGGAAGTGAAATGAGCCTCCGATTCTGGGATAGGGAGGGGAAACAATCAGTCAGGGCTCCTGTTCCCAGTTATAATCCAAACACCCCCTCGTTGGGTAATGTGTGACCATCAGATGAGGACAGGATTGGACTTGACAGTGAAGGTCCCCATACTCAAAGAGCCTGCCCCCTCTTCCTGGCTAGGTTTACAAGAATGGCCCCAAGCCTGATCTGGCCCATGGAACCGTACAGCAGTGAGAGGTTAGAGGTTCCAGGAGAGGAGGGTCCAACACAAAGTGTTGAAACGCCTTTGCAAACAGCACTAGTGTTCTTCTGAGGGTTGCATTCTTGTATTTTTTAGTCCTTTGTACTCGAGGTGATTGGCAAAAGAACCAGAGGCAACATGAGGAAAAAAGATTTAAGCAATGAGTGGTTAGGATCTGGAACCCACTGCCTGATAGGGCGGTCG
The DNA here is from genome assembly GCF_044704955.1 of Pristiophorus japonicus. NCBI lineage: Eukaryota > Metazoa > Chordata > Chondrichthyes > Pristiophoridae > Pristiophorus > Pristiophorus japonicus. The sequence goes on along the minus strand of NC_091992.1, from coordinate 3,317,670 downwards.
AAACAGATTCAATAGTAGCCTTCAAAAGGGAACTGGATCAATACTTGATGCAGAAAAACTTGCAGGGCTTTGGGGAACGAGCGGGAGGAGTGGGACTAACAAGATTGTTCTTCAATACAAGCCTGCGCAGACTCGACGGGCCGAATGGCTTCCTCCTGTGCTGCACTATTCTATGATTCTGTTGTTTCAATGTTGGTTTCTATTCAGTTCTTACATAGAATGTACTGCACAAAAACAGGCCAGGATGGTAGCCTAGGCACAATCACAGACTCGCTCACTAGCGCTGACTTTACCTGTACGAGTAAATGGGTTTAGGGTAGAGCAGATGGTGTGAATCCTGGGTAATGTGAGGTGCAATCCTCTGATAGGGGTACTGGGCAGTAGGTGGGCAGTCCCCGGGGTAACTGGTAATGCCAGAAAACTGCAAAACAAATACAACATGGTCAACAATTAGACTCTGGACTCTGATGAAAAACTGACTATGATCTATGTGTAACATCTCTCTCAAACAAAAATCTCAAAGTGCTTCACATACATTGAAAACCAACCCTCATCCGTGCCTTTGTCACCTCCACACTCAACGATTCCAACGCTCTCCTGGCTGGCTTCCCATCTTCCACCCTCCGTAAACTTCAGCTCATCCAAAACCCTGCTGCCCCGTGTCCTAACCCGCACCGAGTCCCGCTCACCCACCACCCCCTGTGCTCACTGTCCCGTGTCCTAACTCGCACTCAGTCCCACTCACCCATCACCCCCTGTGCTCACTGCCCCGTGTCCTAACTCACACCCAGTCCCACTCACCCATCACCCCCTGTGCTCACTATCCTGTGTCCTAACCCGCACCAAGTCCCGCTCACCCATCACCCCCTGTGCTCGCTGACCCCGTGTCCTAACTCACACCCAGTCCCACTCACCCATCACCCCCTGTGCTCACTGACCCGTGTCCTAACTCACACCAAGTCCCGCTCACCCACCACCCCCTGTGCTCACTGCCCCGTGTCCTAACTCGCACTCAGTCCCACTCACCCATCACCCCCTGTGCTCACTGTCCCGTGTCCTAACTCGCACTCAGTCCCACTCACCCATCACCCCCTGTGCTCACTGCCCCGTGTCCTAACTCACACCCAGTCCCACTCACCCATCACCCCCTGTGCTCACTATCCTGTGTCCTAACCCGCACCAAGTCCCGCTCACCCATCACCCCCTGTGCTCGCTGACCCCGTGTCCTAACTCACACCCAGTCCCACTCACCCATCACCCCCTGTGCTCACTGACCCGTGCCCTAACTCACACCGAGTCCCACTCACCCATCACCCCCTGTGCTCACTGTCCTGTGTCCTAACTCGCACCGAGTCCCGCTCACCCATCACCCCCTGTGCTCACTGCCCCGTGTCCTAACTCACACCCAGTCCCACTCACCCATCACCCACTGTGCTCACTATCCTGTGTCCTAACTCGCACCGAGTCTCACTCACCCATCACCCCCTGTGCTCACTGCCCCGTGTCCTAACTCACACCCAGTCCCACTCACCCATCACCCCCTGTGCTCACTGTCCTACATTGGCTACCGGTCCAGCAACACCTCAATTTTAAAATTCTCATCCTTGTTTTCAAATCCCTCCATAACCTCGCCCCTCCCTATCTCTGTAATCTCCTCCAGCCCTACAACCCTCCGCGATTAAAAACAGAAAATGCTGGAAATACTCAGCAGGTCAGGCAGCATCTGTGGAGCGAGAAACAGAGTTAATGTTTCAGGTCGATGACCTTTCGTAAGAATCCTCTGAGATCTCTGTGCTCCTCCAATTCTGGCCTCTTGCGCATCCCCATATTTTAATCTCTCCACCATCGGTGGCCGTGCCTTCAGCTGCCTTGGCCCCAAGCTCTGGAACTCCCTCCCTAAACCTCTCTGCCTCTCTCTCCTCCTTTAAAACGCTCCTTAAAACCTACCGCTTTGGTCACTTGTCCTAATATCTCATGTGGCTTGGTGACAAATGTTATTTTGATAATGCTCCTGTGAAGCACCTTGGGACATTTTACTATGTTAAAGGCCATGTGGAAATTCAAGTTGTTGTTGCTATTGACAGTTCTGTAAAACCCAGATTCCAGCCACAGGTCTGAGAGTAGTTAGCAACAATTGCAATTTTGAATCCCGGGTGCGGCATTAATGCCCCTCCAGCCTGAGTGGGTTGTTCCATTGTGTTGTATTATGGAGTGGCCGGAAGCAATTCACACCAAACCCAAGGTGCACTCCTGGCTTCAGGGGGAGATTGACCAATGGCGGAGTGGAGGTCAAGCAGGCCCTCATTGGGGAGCAGTGGAAATCTGAGAGTCGCCCAGTGCTGTCCAGTCAATACAAGCAAAACCGGGCGAGTATGGGCAGCAAATTGGCAGCGCCCTTCACTCTCCGCCAGCAGGTGATGCAAGGATGCGGAGAAAATAAGATATAAAATAACTCCAACTTATTACATTTAGTCACTTGCAGTAAAAGGTTAGAAGTAATGGGGGGAGGGGGAAATGTTGGTTAGCACCTGAATAAGGGAGTGAATTGGGCAACGCAAGTCCTGGATCATCCAGAATTGTTCTGTGGGTCTCATTATCTTGAATCTGATGAGCTGTGGGTATGATTCAGGCATGGTGATCCAGCCCAGAACCAGATGGGCGACTCGGACACTGACAGTGGCTCCCAGCTAGGGTCAGGCGGTGCGAATGGGAAACATTAAGGCAAGTGACAAAGTTTACTTACACCGTCCCTCAACAGGTCCTGTAAGGATTGCTGGTTAGTTCGTTGTAGAGCCGAGACAACTAGCGGGGCACAAGCGTTGCCTCGTCCTTGATCAATCTCGGAGCAGGGTCCTTAGACTCAATGACATATCCAAGGGACTTACCGTCACCAGGGACGCTTGAATATCACCTGAGTCACTTTGGCGTTGGACGTATTTCAGGCGCCCTTGAGCGTGGGTCATAACCCCAAGAAATTGGATGTTTCTGATCCTGATTTGCACAGGAGAAACTTTGCCCCTAATGTTCTTCCAAATTTCAGTGAAATTTTCAAAAATGGGCATGGCCATTTTCATGATCCAAGTCATTGGGAAAATCCCAGCTTCTATCTGAGTATTTTCCAACAATATGAAGTGGCCAGAGATGGCTACGTTGGTGCTGGTGTCCCCTGGATGAGCCTACCTGCTGCTGAGCGGGTGGAACGGGACAGTAGATGTGTTGTGCCTGCGACTGATAGCACAGCAGTTCATGTTGCTCAAGCCCACGCCCAGGCACGGTGTTGGTCTCGTACTTGGGGTTCTGGATCTGTAAAAGAACAAAGACCAATGGATGCGAGAGATGGCTGTTAGCCGCCTGGTTAACGGGAGAGCCTGTCCCCTGAAGGACACACTCGGGAGGAAGTGTATTCACTGATGATTCTATACCAGCATTCCGTGTATTTTGACTCGAGGTTGTAATAAAATAGGGAGACTTCTGTACTTTATCTCACATTGCTCTGAAATAGCTAGAATTAGAACTGGAAGCTGTCTTTTCTTATCTAGTTTCAAAATGGATTGCCAGGAAGTGAAGGATTTATAATGCTGAGGTTAAAATCGGGTCCTGCAGAGAGAGAGAGATATGAAGGAGAGCCTTACCTTGGTAGTGCTGGTCAGATCATTCATTTTTTTCCTGCACTGCAGCCAGAGTCTGAAGCTAATGCTGATGGCAGTGACATTCTCTGCCAACTCTTCCTCTGCCTGTTGACTGATTTGTCTTGTTACCTGTGCCCATAGGAGGGAGATAACCTCCTTCCAGCTACTCACTTGGTCAATCAGCACCTCCAGAGCTGCATTGCATCGCAGAAACTGGGGGCCCCATTATTTCGTCTGCCTCGGTTCAATCTCGCTAGTTACAGCCTACCACCAGAAAAAGCACCTTCCCTTTAAGGTGGGCTGGATGCCCTACATAAGATTACATAGCATATACAGCACAGAAACTGAACATTCGGCCCAATCAGTTCATAGCGACGTTTATGCTCCACTCGAGCCTCCTCCCATCTTTCTCATCCACCTCGATCAGCATAACCTTCTATTCCTTTCTCCCTCATATGCACGTCTAGCCTCTCCTTAAATGCATCAATACTATTCGTCTCAACCACTCCCTGTGGTAGCGAGTTCCACCTTCTCACCATGTCTCTATGTAGCAGCCTCTCCACTGGTTCTCCTGTGCTCCCAATCAATGGGCTGCCTATAGTGGGTTTCATGCAGGCAGCTCAGCAAATTAAGTGTGGCCATGAGACGGGCACTAGGGTCATGCCAACCTCTTTGAGCTCCACGCGAGAATCGTCCCCCTTGTCTATGTCCGCAATCACCACACAAGGAGAAGTCGTGTACTGTACAACCTCTCTCTGTCCTCCCAGCCACAAGACCTCCGGGAGACCAGCGATTTTGTTACGTCTAAAGGACCCAGGCCCTGAAATTCTGTGGGAGTTCTCCAGAGAAGCTACAGCAGCAGAATGGGACAACCCCCTCCCCCTCCCGCTGCCCCAGCCCAAATCTGAATGGTCAAGGCTGTGATCTCTCCATCCTCACCCTGTTCCCTGTGTTCACACGGAGTCACAGTTCATGGGCTGGATAGGTGGTTCGAGGGAGAGACAGAATGCCAGGGTGGCCCTCCTAACCATGTGCCGGTTTACCAGGGCTTGTAAGGCCATAGATGATTGGCACATTCACCCTCCTCGAGAATATTGCATTCCTAGTCAAACAACCATATCCTTACATTGCCTGGAACCACTTGCAGAAACCTATCCCTCGAGATTCGGTGACAGATCATTGTAACCTTTTACTTTTTCACTTTCTCGCCAGTTTCCAAATGTCCTCTGTTTCTGTGTCTATACTAAATGGATCTTTCCTTAAATTCTTATCGTTTTGCCAATACACTTCAGGCATTAAACACAAGCATTGTGAATGACATGATTTACAACTTTGTAGCTCATACTGTGTACCAGATCGGCATGAGGTGAAGCTGAGTGATTCACCGCACTATCCAACCCTGAACTAATGGTATCAAACCAACTCATTCCTTCTGGGGATGATGCGACTATCGCCCTGACGGCTCTGTATTTGCATCTCTTTCTATGTCAGTGGAGGTATGGAAAGTGGTTCACGTTGTCCAGGGCCGCGCCGTGGATTTTGATGACTGGGGGGGGCAGTGCTGTGTGGCAGGGTCAGGTTGGTGGAGGACCTTTGTCTCACGGATGTTTAGTGTAAGGCCCATGCTTTCAGACGCCTCACTGAAGATGTTGACGATGGCTTGGAGTTCAGCCTCTGTGTGTGCGCAGACACAAGCATCGTCCGTGTACTGTAGCTCGACGACAGAGGTTGGGACGGTCTTGGACCTGGCCTGGAGTGGCGTAGGTTGAACAGGTTCCCACTGGTTCTGTAGTTTAGTTCCACTCCAGCGGGGAGTTTGTTGACTGTGAGGTGGAGCATTGCAGCGAGGAAGATTGAGAAGAGGGTTGGTGCGATGATGCAGCCCTGCTTGACCCTGGTCTGGACATGGATTGGGTCAGTGGTGGATCCGTTGGTCAGGATCACGGCCTGCATGTCATCATGGAGCAGGCGGAGGATGGCGACAAACTTTTGGGGGCAGCTGAAACGGAGGAGGACGTTCCATAGTCCCTCGCGGGTAACAGTGTCAAAGGCCTTTGTGAGGTCAAAGGCCATGTACAAGGGTTGGTGCTGTTCCCTGCATTTCTCTTGCAGTTGCCGTGCCATGAAGATCATGTCCGTTGGACCCTGTAGTGGAGAGAATCCGCACTGTGACTCCGGGAGGAGCTCCTCAGCCACAGGGAGAAAACAGTTGAGGAGAATGCTAGCGATGACTTTCTCAGTGGCCGACAACAGGGAGATTGCTCTGTAGTTGCCGCATACCTCGGGAGCCTACTATCAACAAGGCCAGTGCAGTCTTCAGCCGCCTGAGGAAGAGTGTGTTCGAAGACCAGGACCTAAATCTGCAACAAGCTCATGGTCTACAGGGCAGTAGTGATACCTGCTCTCCTGTATGGCTCAGAGACATGGACCATGTACAGCAGACACCTTAAATCGCTGGAGAAATACCACCAACGCTGTCTCCGCAAGATCCTGCAAATCCCCTGGGAGGATAGACGCACCAACGTCTGTGTTCTCACTCAGGCCAACATCCCCAGTATTGAAGCACTGATCACAGTCTATCAGCTCCGCTGGGCGAGCCACACTGTCCGCATGCTTGGCACAAGACTCCCGAAGCAGGCGCTTTACTTGGAACTCCTACACGGCAAGCGATCCCCAGGTGGGCAGAGGAAACGTTTCAAGGACACCCTCAAAGCCGCCCTGATAAAGTGCAATATCCCCACTGACACCTGGGAGTCCCTGGCCAAAGACCGCCCTAAGTGGAGGAAGTGCATCCGGGAGGGCGCTGAGCACCTCGAGTCTCGTCGCCGAGAGCATGCAGAAACCAAGCGCAGGCAGCGGAAGGAGCGTGCGGCAAACCAGACTCCCCACCCAGCCTTTCCTCAACCACTGTCTGTCCCACCTGTGACAGAGACTGTAATTCCTGTATTGGATGGTAGCCATCCATCACAGGCTGTCCCTCAGAATCAAGGAAGACTTGCTTCCACTCCTGAAGTGAGTTCTTAGGTGGCTGAACAGTCCAATACGGGAACCACAGTCCCTGTCACAGGTGGGACAGATAGATGTTGAGGAAAGGGTGGGTGGGACTGGTTTGCCGCACGCTCCTTCCGCTGCCTGCGCTTGGTTTCTGCATGCTCTCGGCGATGAGACTCGAGGTGCTCAGCGTCCTCCCGGATGCACTTCCTCCACTTAGGGCGGTCTTTGGCCAGGGACTCTCAGGTGTCGGTGGGGATGTTGCACTTTATCAGGGAGGCTTTGAGGGTGTCCTTGTAGCGTTTCCTCTGCCCACCTTTGGCTCGTTTGCCGTGAGGGAGCTCCGAGTAGAGCACTTGCTTTGGGAGTCTCGTGTCTGGCATGTGGACTATGTGGCCTGCCCAGCGGAGCTGATCGAGTGTGGTCAGTGCTTCAAAGCTGGGGATGTTGGCCTGGTCGAGGACACTAACGTTGGTGCGTCTGTCCTCCCAGGGGATTTGTAGGATCTTGCGGAGACATCGTTGGTGATATTTCTCCAGCAACTTGAGGTGTCTACTGTACATGGTCCATGTCTCTGAGCCATACAGGAGGGCGGGTATCACTACAGCCCTGTAGACCATGAGCTTGGTGGCAGTTTTGAGGGCCTGGGGTCTTCAAACACTCTTTTCCTCAGGCGGCCGAAGGCTGCACTGGCGCACTGGAGGCGGTGTTGGATCTCGTCGTCGACGCCTGCTCTTGTTGATAGGAGGCTCCCGAGATATGGGAAGTGGTCCACATTGTCCAGGGCCGCACCATGGATCTTGATGACTGGGGGGCAGTGCTGTGCGGCGAGGACAGGCTGGTGGAGGACCTTTGTCTTACGGATAGTTAAGGCCCATGCTTTCGTACACCTCAGTAAATACGTCGATGATGTCCTGGAGTGCAACCTCTGTATGTACGCAGACGCAGGCGTCGTCTGCGTACTGTAGCTTGATGACTGAGGTTGGTACTTCACAGTCAACAAGCTACCCGCTGGAGTGGAACTAAACTACAGAACCAGTGGGAATCTATTCAACCTTCGCCACCTCCAGGTCAGATCCAAGACTACCCCAACCTCTGGACTGTACAGTCACCTGAAAACTCACTTATAGAGTGGAAACGAGTCTTCCTCGATTTCGAGGGACTGCCAATGATGATGATGATGATTTCAGTGAATTATCTTTGACTACGTTCCCTAAATATTGGGACTTACTGGACCTGTAAACCACGCAAGCCTGCGATGGCCGAGTTGCGATTGGTTATATGTATTCTGCTTTTACAATGGACAGGTTGGGTTCTGTGATTTGTCCGTTCACTGCTCCTGTTTTCCAGTGAGAGGTTGTTTACAGAAGAGCCTGCAGTTATTACATTGTCAATGCATTGCCCTGCACAGATATATTGATGGTCTGTGGTCAAATCTGTCACTCTGAAAAGGTTCTGTGGCTCCTGACATTATGTTGCAAAGTAAAGGCTGAATGGCGATGAGTTAGAGACAAAGAGAAGATGCTTTAGTTGCAAATTTTAATGTTGTAAAATAAAGAATGTATTTTTCTAAGATTCAATCACCATCATTTATTGAGCAGAGTGTGCCATTATCGATTATTGTTTAAACAGTCGCCGTGTGTCTCCCAACTTTTAAATGGCAAATGTGATCAAATCTTAAAAAGAGACTGGGGTCGTAAACTGTGCTCAGGATGTGACTCTGCAATTATGCTCTTGCTGACCTCCAGCCAGACATTTTGAGCTCTGGCTTTAACAGGAGCAGGACCAACGAGGCATTCTCTTCCAAAGAGGGATTTTCCCCACATTTCCTCTTGCTTCAATTCCTTTTGTCGGTACAAGAGTTTTTTTTATTGTGCATACGAAACAAACTGACCTCCCATTTAATGGCAAGCAGCAGCCCTTTATTATCTCGTAGGGCTTCCCCGCCCTCAGCCAAGAAAAAGCATTCTGCACTTGAGTGTGACTCGGTGGGTTCGCACTCACACCTCTGAATCAGAAGTTGTGGGTTCAAGTCCCACTCCAGAGGCTTGAGAACAAAATCTCGGCTGACACTCCCATGCAGTGCTGAGGAAGCGCTGCACTGTCGGAGGGGCAGTACTGAGGGAGTGCCGCACTGTTGGAGGGGCAGTACTGAGGGAGTGCCGCACTGTTGGAGGGGCAGTACTGAGGAAGCGCCGCACTGTTGGAGGGGCAGTACTGAGGAAGCGCCGCACTGTTGGAGGGGCAGTACTGAGGAAGCGCCGCACTGTTGGAGGGGCAGTACTGAGGAAGCGCCGCACTGTCGGAGGGGCAGTACTGAGGAAGCGCCGCACTGTTGGAGGGGCAGTACTGAGGGAGTGCCGCACTGTTGGAGGGGCAGTACTGAGGAAGCGCTGCACTGTTGGAGGGGCAGTACTGAGGGAGTGCCGCACTGTTGGAGGGGCAGTACTGAGGGAGTGCCGCACTGTTGGAGGGGCAGTACTGAGGAAGCGCTGCACTGTTGGAGGGGCAGTACTGAGGGAGTGCCACACTGTTGGAGGGGCAGTACTGAGGGAGTGCCGCACTGTTGGAGGGGCAGTACTGAGGAAGCGCTGCACTGTTGGAGGGGCAGTACTGAGGGAGTGCCGCACTGTTGGAGGGGCAGTACTGAGGGAGTGCCGCACTGTTGGAGGGGCAGTACTGAGGAAGCGCTGCACTGTTGGAGGGGCAGTACTGAGGGAGCGCCGCACTGTTGGAGGGGCAGTACTGAGGAAGCGCTGCACTGTTGGAGGGGCAGTACTGAGGGAGTGCCGCACTGTTGGAGGGGCAGTACTGAGGGAGTGCCACACTGTTGGAGGGGCAGTACTGAGGAAGCGCTGCACTGTTGGAGGGGCAGTACTGAGGGAGCGCTGCACTGTCAGAGGGGCAGTATTGAGGGAGCACTGCACTGTCGAAGGGGCAGTGCTGAGGGTGTGCTGCAACGTCGGTGGGGCAGTACTGAGGGAGTGCCGCACTGTCGGAGGGGCAGTACTGAGGGAGCGCCGCACTGTCGGAGGGGCAGTGTTGAGGGAGCATCGCACTGTCGGAGGGGCAGTACTGAGGGAGCATCGCACTGTCGGAGGCGCAGTACTGAGGGAGCGCCGCAGTGTCGGAGGGGCAGTACTGAGGGAGCGTTGCAGTACTGAGGGAACGCTGCACAGTTGGAGGGGCAGTACTGAGGGAGCGCGCAGTGTCAGAGATACCGTCTTTCAGATGAGACGTTAAAGCAAGGCCCCACCAGTTTTCTCAGGTGGACGTAAAAGATCCCAAGGTACTCTTTCGAAGAACATAAGGGCAGAGAAACCCAAGGCAAAAAACAAAAAGGGCCACTGAATATAAAGGGGCTGCAGGAGGGGTCAAAACTAAAAATCATGGATTAAAAACTAGTATTAAAACACTCTACCTAAATGCACGCAGCATTCAAAATAAAGTAAATGAGTTGACGGCACAAATCATTACAAATGGGTATGATTTGGTGGCCATTACAGAAACATGGTTTCAGGGTGGCCAAGACTGGGAATTAAACATACAGGGGAATCTGACGATTCGGAAAGATAGACAAGAAGGGAAAGGAGGTGGGGTAGCTCTGTTAATAAAGGATGATATCAGGGCAGTTGTGAGAGACGACATTGGTACTAATGAACAAAATGTTGAATCATTGTGGGTGGAGATTAGAGATAGTAAGGGGAAAAAGTCACTGGTGGGCGTAGTTTATAGGCCCCCAAATAATAACTTCACGGTGGGGCGGACAATAATCAAGGGAATAATGGAGGCATGTGAAAAAGGAACGGCAGTAATCATGGGGGATTTTAACCTACATATCGATTGGTCAAATCAAATCACACGGGGTAGCCTGGAGAAGGAATTCATAGAATGCATACGGGATTGTTTTATAGACCAGTATGTTACAGAACCTACAAGGGAGCAAGCTATCTTAGATCTGGTCCTGTGCAATGAGACAGGAATAATAAACAATCTCCTAGTAAAAGATCCTCTCGGAATGAGTGATCACAGTATGGTTCAATTTCTAATACAGATTGAGGGTGAGGAAGTAGTGTCTCAAATGAGCATACTATGCTTAAACAAAGGGGACTACAGTGGGATGAGGGCAGAGTTGGCTAAAGTAGACTGGAAACACAGACTAAATGGTGGCACAATTGAGGAACAGTGGAGGACTTTTAAGGAGCTCTTTCATAGTGCTCAACAAAAATATATTCCAGTGAAAAAGAAGGGCGGTAAGAGAAGGAATAACCAGCCATGGATAACTAAGGAAATAAAGGAGAGTATCAAATTAAAAACCAATGCGTATAAGGTGGCCAAGGTTAGTGGGAAAATAGAAGATTGGGAACATTTTAAACGACAGCAAAGAATGACTAAGAAAGCAATAAAGAAAGGAAAGATAGATTACGAAAGTAAACTTGCGCAAAACATAAAAACAGATAGTAAAAGCTTTTACAGATATATAAAACAGAAAAGAGTGACTAAAGTAAATGTTGGTCCCTTAGAAGATGAGAAAGGGGATTTAATAATGGGAATGTGGAAATGGCTGAGACCTTAAACAATTATTTTGCTTCGGTCTTCACAGTGGAAGACACAAAAACCATGCCAAAAAATTGCTGCTCACAGGAATGTGGGAAGGGAGGACCTTGAGACAATCACTATCACTAGGCGGGTAGTGCTGGACAGACTAATGGGACTCAAGGTAGACAAGTCCCCTGGTCCTGATGAAATGCATCCCAGGGTATTAAAAGAGATGACAGAAGTTATAGCAGATGCATTCGTTATAATCTACCAAAATTCTCTGGAATCTGGGGAGGTACCAGCGGATTGGAAAGCAGCTAATGTAACGCCTCTGTTTAAAAAAGGGGGCAGACAAAAGGCAGGTAACTATAGGCCGGTTAGTTTAACATCTGTAGTGGGGAAAATGCTTGAAACTATCATTAAGGAAGAAATAGCGGGACATCTAGATAGGAATACTGCAATCAAGCAGACGCAATATGGATTCATGAAGGGGAAATCATGTTAAACTAATTTACTGGAATTCTTTGAGGATATAATGAGCATGGTGGATAGAGGTGTACCGATGGATGTGGTGTATTTAGATGTCCAAAAGGCATTCGATAAGGTGCCACACAAAAGGTTACTGCAGAAGATAAAGGTACGCGGAGTCAGAGGAAATGTATTAGCATGGATAGAGAATTGGCTGGCTAACAGAAAGCAGAGAGTCGGGATAAATGGGTCCTTTTCGGGTTGGAAATCGGTGGTTAGTGGTGTGCCACAGGGATCGGTGCTGGGACCACTGTTTACAATATACATAGATGACCTGGAAGAGGGGACAGAGTGTAGTGTAACAAAATTTGCAGATGACACAAAGATTAGTGGGAAAGCGGGTTGTGTAGAGGACACAGAGAGGCTGCAAAGAGATTTAGATAGGTTAAGCAAATGGGCTAAGGTTTGGCAGATGGAATACAATGTCGGAAAGTGTGAGGTCATCCACCTTGGGAAAAAAAACAGTAAAAGGGAATATTATTTGAATGGGGAGAAATTACAACATGCTGCGGTGCAGAGGGACCTGGGGGTCCTTGTGCATGAGTCCCAAAAAGTTAGTTTGCAGGTGCAGCAGGTAATCAGGAAGGCGAATGGAATGTTGGCCTTCATTGCGAGAGGGATGGAGTACAAAAGCAGGGAGGTCCTGCTGCAACTGTATAGGGTATTGGTGAGGCCGCACCTGGAGTACTGCGTGCAGTTTTGGTCACCTTACTTAAGGAAGGATATACTAACTTTGGAGGGGGTACAGAGACGATTCACTAGGCTGATTCCGGAGATGAGGGGGTTAGAAACATAGAAACATAGAAAATAGGTGCAGGAGTAGGCCATTCGGCCCTTCTAGCCTGCACCGCCATTCAATGAGTTCATGGCTGAACATGCAACTTCAGTACCCCATTCCTGCTTTCTCGCCATAGCCCTTGATCCCCCTAGTAGTAAGGACTTCATCTAACTCCTTTTTGAATATATTTAGTGAATTGGCCTCAACAACTTTCTGTGGTAGAGAATTCCACAGGTTCACCACTCTCTGGGTGAAGAAGTTTCTCCTCATCTCGGTCCTAAATGGCTTACCACTCTCTTATCCTTAGTCTGTGACCCCTGGTTCTGGACTTCCCCAACATTGGGAACATTCTTCCTGCATCTAACCTGTCTAAACCCGTCAGAATTTTAAACGTTTCTATGAGGTCCCCTCTCATTCTTCTGAACTCCAGTGAATACAAGCCCAGTTGATCCAGTCTTTCTTGATAGGTCAGTCCCGCTATCCCAGGAATCAGTCTGGTGAACCTTCGCTGCACTCCCTCAATAGCAAGAATGTCCTTCCTCAGGTTAGGAGACCAAAACTGTACACAATACTCCAGGTGTGGCCTAATCAAGGCCCTGTACAACTGTAGCAACACTTCCCTGCCCCTGTACTCAAATCCCCTCGCTATGAAGGCCAACATGCCATTTGCTTTCTTAACTGCCTGCTGGACCTGCATGCCAACCTTCAATGACTGATGTACCATGACACCCAGGTCTCGTTGTACCTCCCCTTTTCCTAATCTGTCACCATTCAGATAATAGTCTGTCTCTCTGTTTTTACCACCAAAGTGGATAACCTCACATTTATCCACATTATACTTCATCTGCCATGCATTTGCCCACTCACCTAACCTATCCAAGTCGCTCTGCAGCCTCATAGCATCCTCCTCGCAGCTCACACTGCCACCCAACTTAGTGTCATCCGCAAATTTGGAGATACTACATTTAATCCCCTCGTCTAAATCATTAATGTACAGTGTAAACAGCTGGGGCCCCAGCACAGAACCTTGCGGTACCCCACTAGTCACTGCCTGCCATTCTGAAAAGTACCCATTTACTCCTACTCTTTGCTTCCTGTCTGACAACCAGTTCTCAATCCATGTCAGCACACTGCCCCCAATCCCATGTGCTTTAACATTGCACGTTAATCTCTTGTGTGGGACCTTGTCGAAAGCCTTCTGAAAGTCCAAATATACCACATCAACTGGTTCTCCCTTGTCCACTCTACTGGAAACATCCTCAAAAAATTCCAGAAGATTTGTCAAGTATGATTTCCCTTTCACAAATCCATGCTGACTTGGACCTTATGAGGATAGATTGAGTAGACTGGGTCTTTACTCGTTGGAGTTCAGAAGGATGAGGGGTGATTTTATAGAAACATTTAAAATAATGAAAGGGATAGATAAGATAGAGGCAGAGAGGTTGTTTCCACTGATTGGGGAGACTAGAACTAGGGGGCACAGCCTCAAAATACGGGGGAGCCAATTTAAAACCGAGTTGAGAAGGAATTTCTTCTCCCAGAGGGTTGTGAATCTGTGGAATTCTCTGCCCAAGGAAGCAGTTGAGACTAGCTCATTGAATGTATTCAAGTCACAGATAGATAGATTTTTAACCAATAAGGGAATTAAGGGTTACGGGGAGCGGGCGGGTAAGTGGAGCTGAGTCCACGGCCAGATCAGCCATGATCTTGTTGAGTGACGGAGCAGGCTCGAGGGGCTAGATGGCCTACTCCTGTTCCTAATTCTTATGTTCTTATGTCTTATATTATCAGAAATAGCAACAGAAGGCCCCTCGAGCCTGCTCCGCCATTCAATAAGATCATGGCTGATCCGATCATGGACTCAGCTCCACTTCCCCGCCCACTCCCCATAACCCCTTATCGTTTAAGAAACTGTCTATTTCTGTCTTAAACTTATATAATGACCCAGCTTCCACAGCTCTCTGAGGCAGCGAATTACACAGAATTACAACCCTCTGAGAGAAGAAATTTCTCCTCATCTCTGTTTTAAATGGGTGGCCCCTTAATTCTAAGATTATGCCCTCTAGTTCTAGTATCCCCCATTAATGGAAACATCCTCTCTGCATCCACCTTGTCAAGCCCCCTCATAATCCTACATGTTTCGATAAGATCACTTTCATTCTTCTGAATTCCAATGAGTAGAGGCCCAACCTACTCAGCCTTTCCTCATAAATCAACCCCCTCATGCCTGGAATCAACCTAGTGAACCTTCTCTGAACTGCCTCCAAAGCAAGTATATCCTTTCGTAAATATGGAAACCAAAACTGCACGCAGTACTCCAGGTGTAGCCTCACCAATACCCTGTATAACTGTAGCAAGACATCCCTGTTTTTATACTCCATCCCCTTTGCAATAAAGGCCAAGATACCATTGGCCGTCCTGATCACTTGCTGTTCCTGCATACTATCCTTTTGTGTTTCATGCACAAGTACCCCCAGGTGCCGCTGTACTGCAGCACTTTGCAATCTTTCTCCATTTAAATAATAACTTGCTCTTTGATTTTTTTCTGCCAAAGTGCATGACCTCACACTTTCCAACATTATACTCCATCTGCCAAATTTTTGCCCACTCACTTAGCCTGTCTATGTCCTTTTGCAGATTTTTTGTGTCCTCCTCACACATTGCTTTTCCTCCCATCTTTGTATCGTCAGCAAACTTGGCTACGTTACACTCAGTCCCTTCTTCCAAGTCGTTAATATATATTGTAAATAGTTGGGGTCCCAGCACTGAACCCTGCGGCACTCCACTAGTTACTCTTGCCAACCAGGGAATGAACCATTTATCCCAACTCTCTGTATTCTGTTAGTTAGCCAATCCTCTATTCATGCTAATATATTACCCCCAATCCCGTGAACTTTTATCTTGTGCAGTAAACTTTTATGTGGCACCTTGACAAGTGCCTTCTGGAAATCCAAATACACCACATCCACTGGTTCCCCTTTATCCACCCTGTTCGTTACATCCTCAAAGAACTCCAGCAAATTTATCAAACATGACTTCCCCTTCATAAATCCATGCTGACTCTGCCTGACCGAATTTTGTTTTTCCAAATGTCCTGCTACTGCTTCTTTAATAATTAATTCCAACATCTTCCCAACCACAGATGTTGGGCTAACTGGTCTATAGTTTCCTGCTTTTTGTCTGCCTCGTTTTTTAAATAGGGGCGTTACATTTGCAGTTTTCCAATCCGCTAGGACTGCCCCAGAATCCAGGGAATTTTGGTAAATTACATCCATGTCTAGAGCAGGGGAGTTCTCCCCGGTGTCCTGACCAATATTTATCCCTCAACCAGCATCACCAAACAGATTATCTGGTCATTATCACATTGCTGTTTGTTGGAGCTTGCTGTGCGCAAATTGGCTGCCACGTTTCCCACATTACAACAGTGACTACACTCCAAAAGTACTTCATTGGCTGTAAAGTGCTTTGAGACGTCCGGTGGACGTCAAAGGCGTTGCAGAAATGCAAGTCTTTCTCTCTTTCTTTTCACTTATTCTGCACGTGCAGGGAGCCTGTTGAGGTTACTAGGAGAGAATGGCCTCAGTCCTGGCCCAATGCCTACAGAGCTGACACTGTCACAGCAGTGACTCTGTGCAGCCCATGCTGAAGTCTCTGGATCGGACTTCACTGAGCAGGGAAAGGGATGCAGTCACCTCCACACGGTCAGCTCCCTGTATGAGTACAATATTCACTTTCTTCAGAAGAAATAGTTTTAGCTGTGTGTTTACAGCACAGTGGGTGTTTCCTCTGAGCAGATTAAAGGACTCCTCGAGTGTCGATTCAGGTCACGGGAAGGTGTTTGAAACCAATGCAGAGATTTTTTGGAAGCCGTTGGTGTCTGTGACTGGACGGCGCTTGGAGATTGCTAGAAGACTAAATAAAACATTAAGCGGTGAATGACTTCCTGTAGGGTGGTAGTGATCTTTCTCCATAAAACCTCTGGCAGTTGATGAACTGAATCCATTAGAATGTCATCCATGAGCCCAAGGTCCAGTGGGATGGGCTGGAGGCAAAGAGCCCAGATAGCAACAGGATATGAATAAAGTGGTCCTGAGTCAAGAGGCAGATTTTTTAAAAGCAGTAGTAAGGCTGAATATTGATAGCCTGGGGTACCCAATCCCAGGGACAGCCATGTCGAGACTCCAGAGTATACTCCAGCATGTCAGCTGTGGCTCAGTGGGCAGCACCCTCGCCTCTGAGTCAGAAGGTCGTGGGTTTAAGTCCCACTCCAGGGACTTGAGCACAAAAAACCTAGGCTGACACTCCAGTGCAATGCTGAGGGAACGCTGCATTGTTGGAGGTGCCGTCTTTCAGATGAGACATTAAACTGAGGCCCCGTCTGCTCTCTCAAGTGGACGTAAAAAAAATCCCATGGCACTATTTCGAAAAAGAGCAGGGGAGTATTCCCTGGTTCCTGGCCAATATTTATCCCTCAATCAACATAACAAAAACAGATTATCGGGTCATTACCACATTGCTGTGTGTGGGAGCTTGCTGTGCGCAAATTGGCTGCCATGTTTCCTACATTACAACAGTGACTACACTCCAAAAGCACTTCATTGGCTGTAAAGTGCTTTGGGATATCCGGTAGTCATGAAAGGCGCTATATAAATGCAAATCTTTCTTTAGCCAGCCCACCGTATAGTTCTGGTATACAGTGTAATGTATAGTATCTGTTGAACATTAATAAAGAAATGGGACATTTATCAGTTTCAATCTGGTCTTCCTGTCCTGGAGTAACTCATTTCTGGGCCTAGAAAATCCGTCTGGCTGCATTTAATGTGAGAAATGGACGCAGGGAACATGGTCAAGATGGAGAGCCAAGGAACGCAAAAAATTGGATCTCGGGTCTCAGCTAAACATTCAGGGCATGTCGCCAGCCCTGGTCAGGCCTCCACAGGCAGCTCGCCCGACAGAACCAATCTAATTCAGGCCATCTTCCTCACTGGTCGAGGCCCTTGGGTCAGTCCTGGGGGAGAGGGGTACAACAGCTCGCGGAATCGTAGAAAAGTTCCCGTACCTTTCCAGTGGTGGCCGCTGGCTATATTCCGAAAGCTTGAGTGGAGCAGGCCCGGAATTTCAGTCAGAGATAAAGTGTCTCAGACTACAATGAGTCGCTTTTGGCAGAAAACTTCCAGTTAGAGTTAGCGCAAGCCCAGCATAGAAACAGCACACTGAAAAATCTAAAGTAGGTTAACTGCAATGGTTCAGTATTTTCCCTCAGCCTTTTCCCCGCCTCGGCTGAGGTAGTTTCACTGATGCCAGCTGCATTTTGGTATCTCATCCAAGTGTCTTTTTTCATGTGTATGTATCCGTAACATTGCCCGTCTCTGTCCTTCTCTCAGTTCATCTGCTGCTGAAATCCTCATCCAAAGCATTGTTACCGCTAGACTCGACTATTCCAACACTCTCCTGGCCGGCCTCCCATCTTCCACGTTCCATAAACCTGAACGCGTCCAAAACTCTTCAGCCTGTATCTTAATTCGCACCAAGTCCCGTTCACCCACCCTGTGTTCGCTGACCCACATTGGCTCCCGGTCCGGCAACAATTCAAATTTAAAATTTTCATCCTTGTTTTCAAACCCCTCCGTGGCCTCACCGTTCCCTATCTCTGTAACCTCCTCCAGCCCCACAATCCCCCGCGATCTCTGCGCTCCTCCAATTCTGGCCTCGACCATCCCTGATTGTAATCGCTCCACCATCGGTGGCCGTACCTTCAGCTGCCTGGGCCCCAAGCTCTGGAACTCCCTCCCTAAACCTCTCCGCCTCTCTCTCCTCCTTTAAGACGCTCCTTAAAACCTCTTTCCTGTTCTAATGTCTCGATATGTGGCTCAGTGTCAAATTTTGTTTTGGCTGGGGTTTGTTTTCTTTGGAACAGAGGAGGCTGAGGGGAGACCTTATTGAGGTGTATAAAATTATGAGGGGCCTGAATAGAGTGCATGGGAAGATCCTATTTCCCTTAGCAAAGGGGTCAACAACCAAGGGGCATAGACATAGATTTAAAGTAATTGGTAGGAGGTTTAAAGGGGATTTGAGGGGACATTATTTTCACCCAGAGGGTGGTGGGGGTCTGGAACTCACTGCCTGAAAGGGTGGTAGAGGCAGAAACCCTCACCACTTTAAAAAGTACCTGGATGTGCACCTGAAGTGCCGTAACCCACAGGGCTATGGACCCAGAGCTGGGAAATGGGATGAGGCTGGGTAGCTCTTGGTCGGCCGGCGCGGACACGATGGGCCGAATGGCCTCCTTCTGTGCTGTAAGTTTCTATGATTCTGTGATGTACCAGTTGGGCGATGGCCTCCTTCTGTGCTGTACAATCACATTCTATGTAATGTAACTATGACATACAGCGTTACATATAATAGATATCGGGGAGAATGCAGAAACCTGGGCATTACAAGATTACAAAACAGGTAGAGATAAGGAAGAGCATGCTACTTAGCTGAGGTTCTCTATCTCACACTGCCAGCCACAATTGTGTTTTTGCACCGTCAGAATCCGGAGTTTGTGGCTGAGCCGTGCAAACACCCACAGCTCGCAGTAATTGTGGCCGTGATGGAGAAGGAGGCAGTGCCGATGAAAGGTGAAGCAGAGTACGGTGGCAGTGCCCCTGAGCTGCACGCTGCCCCCTGGCGGTGGTCTGCGGCAGGACACGGCAAGTCACTGCTCGCTCTCACTGTGCCAACTTCCAAGTGATGTCATTCTTCTTTTTGTCAAGCGAACTCTCTGTTGTAAAAGCCCCCGTTCCACGGTTTCTCCGAATATGTCGAGGTAACTGGAACTTGTGCAAACACAACAAATTCTGTTGTTTGAGCCAAAACAACGTTTGAAAGTTTGGACAGAATAGCGCTGCTTTTATGAAGAACTCAGGGTGACAGGGTTGAAGGCATTTTTTTGGCCTTAATGGGAATGAGACAAGTGCTGAGCTCCTGTCAGTGAGTTTTCCTGGTGTCAGTGAGTTTTTTTCCAGGTTCTGAAAGCTTATTTCAGATTACTCATTGTCTGCTGATGCCACCCTTGATGTTTATTCAGAAAGTCAATCACTGCAAGTGGACTTCACGTTACAGATACTTTGAAGGCAAGGGATAAATCTCGCTATTAATCATGATTTGCTCAGTTCCCACAGCAGCGTCTAACGCTTCAGCTACATTGCCGCACCACCGCGGAGTGTCACAGTCAGGCTGAGTCTTGCCTTCATTTCTGTGACCAGGACCACTGAGGTTACACCTGTGGCAGATCTCTGGCTTCAATCTCCCGCTCGGCTCATGGTCAACTCTAATCCGCAGCCGCACAAACCCGTGGCGGGGCCGGTACTCGCTGCTCAGACGGAGAATGAAAAACTCTCCAGCGTGCGCCTGTGGTCACCCGGGACAGGCCATGGAACACAGAACGACCCAATGCCCCATTCACAAATACTGCAAATCACTGCTACTCCTCACCCCATTATCTGGCTTCACCACCTGAATGTACAATGATAGTTGTTATTCTAGTCAGCCATACAGCCCTCAAAGCCTCCCTGATAAAGTGCAACATCCCCACCGACACCTGGGAGTCCCTGGCCAAAGACCGCCCTAAGCCGAGGAAGTGCATCCGGGAGGGCGCTGAGCACCTCGAGTCTCGTCACCGAGAGCATGCAGAAAGCAAGCGCAGGCAGCGGAAGGAGCGTGCGGCAAACCAGACTCCCCACCCACCCTTTCCCTCAACCACTGTCTGTCCCACCTGTGACAGAGACTGTGGCTCCCATATTGGACTGTTAAGTCACCTAAGGACTCATTTTAAGAGTGGAAACAATTCTTCCTCGATTCCAAGGGACTGCCTATGATGATGATACTGAGGTTTGTAGTATTACAGTATGCAGACAACGCTTGCATTTGCGCACACTCGGAGATCAAACTCCAAACCATCGTTGACACTTTCACCGAAGCGTACAAGAGTATAGGCCTTACACTAAACATCCATAAGACCAAGGTTCTCGACCAACTTGCACAGCACTGCATCCTGATTATCAAGATCCACGACAACGCCTTGGACAACGTGGACCATTTTCCATACCTCGGGAGCCTACTGTCAACAAGGGCAGATGCAGATGATGAAGTCCAACACCGCCCTCAGTGCGCCAGTGCAGCCTTCGGTCGCCTGACGAAGAGAGTGTTTGAAGACCAGGACCTCAAACCTGGCACCAAGCTCATGGTCTACATGGCAGTGGTGATACCCGCCCTCCTATATGGCTCAGAGACATGGACCATGTACAGTAGACACCTCAAAGCACTGGAGAAATACCACCAACGCTGCCTCCGCAAAATCCTGCAGATCCATTGACAGGATAGATGCACCAATGTTAGTGTTCTCGTTCAGGCCAACATCCCCAGCATCGAAGCACTGAGCACACTCAATCAGCTCCGATGGACGGGCCACATCGTCTGCATGCCCGATACTAGAAACAAGCGCTCTACTCAGAGCTCCGACACGGCAAGCGAGCCCCAGGTGGGCAGAGGAAATGCCTCAAGGACACCCTCAAAGCCTCCTTGAAAAAGTGCTACAGCCCCACTGATACCTGGGAATCCCTGGCCTGAGACTGCTCAAAGTGGATGAGAAGCATCCGGGGAGGCACCGAGCACCTCGAGTCTCTTTGCCGGGAGCACATGGAAGCCAAGCGCAGACAGCGGAAGGAGCGCACGGCAACCCAAGCCCCCCACCTACCCGTCCCTCCAACCACCGTCTACCCCATCTGTGACAGAGACTGTGGGTCCCGCATTGGGGTCATCAGTCACCTGAGAACTGGTGTTAGTGTGGAAACAAGTCACCCTCGACCCCGAGGGACTGTCTAAGAAGATACTGAGGTTATATACTGCGTCACTTGTAAATGGGAATATCTCCCCCCTCCTGTAAGTCGAGGAAAGCTTAGCGAACAATAGTTGTTGATACTGTAGCATAGTTTAACACATCCCAATGCAAAGTTAAAGCACATGGGATTGGGGGTAGTGTGCTGATGTGGATTGAGAACTGGTTGTCAGACAGGAAGCAAAGAGTAGGAGTAAACGGGTACTTTTCAGAATGGCAGGCAGTGACTAGTGGAGTGCCGCAAGGTTCTGTGCTGGGGCCCCAGCTGTTTACATTGTACATTAATGATTTAGACGAGGGGATTAAATGCAGTATCTCCAAATTTGCAGATGATACTAAGTTGGGTGGCAGTGTGAGCTGCGAGGAGGATGCTATTAGGCTGCAGAGTGACTTGGATAGGTTAGGTGAGTGGGCAAATGCATGGCAGATGAAGTATAATGTGGATAAATGTGAGGTTATCCACTTTGGTGGTAAAAACAGAGAGACAGACTATTATCTGAATGGTGACAGATTAGGAAAAGGGAAGGTGCAACGAGACCTGGGTGTCATGGTACATCAGTCATTGAAGGTTGGCATGCAGGTACAGCAGGCGGTTAAGAAAGCAAATGGCATGTTGGCCTTCATAGCGAGGGGATTTGAATACAGGGGCAGGGAGGTGTTGCTACAGTTGTACAGGGCCTTGGTGAGGCCACACCTGGAGTATTGTGTACAGTTTTGGTCTCCTAACTTGAGGAAGGACATTCTTGCTATTGAGGGAGTGCAGCGAAGGTTCACCAGACTGATTCCCGGGATGGCGGGACTGACCTATCAAGAAAGATTGGATCAACTGGGCTTGTATTCACTGGAGTTCAGAAGAATGAGAGGGGATCTCATAGAAACGTTTAAAATTCTGACGGGTTTAGACAGGTTAGATGCAGAAAGAATGTTCCCAATGTTGGGGAAGTCCAGAACCAGGGGTCACAGTCTGAGGATAAGGGGTAAGCCATTTAGGACCGAGATGAGGAGAAACTTCTTCACCCAGAGAGTGGTGAACCTGTGGAATTCTCTACCACAGAAAGTAGTTGAGGCCAATTCACTAAATATATTCAAAAGGGAGTTAGATGAAGTCCTTACTACTCGGGGGATCAAGGGTTATGGCGAGAAAGCAGGAAGGGGGTACTGAAGTTTCATGTTCAGCCATGAACTCATTGAATGGCGGTGCAGGCTAGAAGGGCTGAATGGCCTACTCCTGCACCTATTTTCTATGTTTCTATGTTTCTATGTTTCCTTTATCCAGTATTTTGATGTTAACGCCGCTGTTAAAACAGATGATGAATCTCACACAGCCGTGTTAACCAAACTCAATGCGTAGCCTCAATTTCTGAAGTTCACTTTCTTCACACTGCCGTGAGCCCTCCAGTGACTGGGGCTTAAACCCCGTTACAAGTAATGAGAGAATGTCTACTTTCCCCGTCACTAACAACTCACTCATTAAATTGCATTCTCTGTTTCAAACCCACATACTCCTGCAATTTTATGTATGGAGAAAAACAGATATTGTCATGTTTCCTGCTCTTTAAATAGTGGCCATGGGATCTTTTACATCCAATCTAAGAGGGCAGACGGGGCCTCGGTTTAACGTCTCGCCCGATAGGCAGCACCTCCAACAGTGCAGCACTTCCTTGGTCCGGCACCAGGAGTGTCAGCGCGGATCTTGTGCTTGAGTCTCCTGGGCCACGATTTTGCCGACCAAGTGCAGCCGGGGTTGGTGGCGGGTTGCGACCCCGCTCTGTGAAAATAACACGTCATCAGCCAGATTCCTTAAAGGGACCATGTCCACGCTGATTTTGACAGTTGTGCTGTCCGTGTTCTGCAGCATTGAGGTGCTGCAAACACTGGCAATCTGCACAGAGGGACACAGCTGCACCCAGGCTCTTCCATGACTCCCTCCAGATGCTTATAGAGGAAGTCACAGCACACAGAGAGGTTCTCTTCCCTTCCAGTGGGTAGAGAGACCTCCCAAGGAGACCAACGCAGCCTGGTTGCACATTGCACAGGAGAGCACAAGCAGGGATGTGGGCAGGAGGACCAGGCTACAGTGCGGCAAACCTTTCAATGATCTCAGTGGATCAGAAACGTTACTGCAAACCACACTCACCTCATCCTGCTGTGTCACTCATCACATCCCCTTCCCTACCCTACTCCTGCACATCCTTACTCACACCAACTTACCTTGCACCTCCATCCATCCCTCTCTCTCTCTCTACATCATCACATTCCCATCTCACTAGCCACCCCTCACACTCACCCTCATCCTTGTCCAATCATACCAATTAACAACATACAAGGGTAGGGACTTGGGTCTTTTAGCCAATGTTCATATAAAGTTTCTGGTAATGTGTTGTCAAACATTGAAATCTTTATTTTCAAAACTTTGCCTTCTTGGATAGATTTGTGTGCACCTTTGGAAATAGCTCAGTGAGTTATAGTGAATGGTGAGACATAATGACACCTCCCGCAATGGCGATGAGTGTGAAAGGAATGACTTGGGCATTCTAGGGATGCTTTATGGTGTTGGTATGCCGTGGTGCCAACTTTGCACATCATGTGGCAGCCAGGGTGTCCAGCATCAAGTGAAGTCAATCTGGCCATGGTAAGGCCATCCCTGGCCTCCTGGGCAGCAATGTGGTTAGGTGCTGATGCTCTGTGTCTTGTGTAGCATCAGGTGATTGCGGAGAAGGTTGGTGTTGTTGTTGGTGCTGCTGATCTGCCTGGTGATGCTGGTGTTGGGGCTGATCGTGGTGGAATTCTGAGGACCAAAGTGAGATTTTTTTCAAGGGCACCGATGCTGATGGAATAGATGGCAGCTGAAATTGAGATGATAGAAGCGATCTGTCAATGGTGAGAGAGGTTGCTCGAAGGAGGTGACAGTGGATAGAGTTTACTCCAAACACTTCCAAAAACTGCATAGAAGTCCTGAAGGCTCCAGCTTCTAAGATTGGAACGTTAACAGCTGCAAAATGGTAGCTTTTATACCACATTTGCAGCTGTCAATTATTCAGAGGGATGGAGAGTCATTGAAAACCCAATCTACTTACCTGACGTGATCCCTGAGCGCCGTGAACCTCGTCAAAATGCTGGAAAAATGGTAAGTACATGGTAAAATGCTGTTTAAGTACGTTTTAACAAGCTGTTAATGATGTTAATTGCCTCCCCCGCCGCTTGATGTCGGGGCTGCAGACCAGCTTCTGATCCCACC
This sequence comes from Pristiophorus japonicus, assembly GCF_044704955.1. NCBI lineage: Eukaryota > Metazoa > Chordata > Chondrichthyes > Pristiophoridae > Pristiophorus > Pristiophorus japonicus. Next base: position 3,293,086 of record NC_091992.1, on the reverse strand, counting down.
CTCTCACTGCCGGCAAAATTCCAGCCCTGGAGTGGGACTTGCACCCACAACCTTCCAACTCATAGGTGAGAGTGCTACCCACTGAGCTACGGCTGACACAGTGAATTCATGCACTAGTTAAGATACTCACTGTGAACTGCAGGTTTTACAGAATCCTAACAATGCTCACCCCTGTGCCAGCACTAGATCTTGAGTCCAACACTGGTTACATTTCCTGTTCGAATCATGTGAGCTGCTGTGAACAGTGCCGCACAGGAATTGAATGCCTGACTTCCCGAGTCCAGGAGATGGGGATGAGCAATTGATTGGGGACATCTCAGCCTGCAGAGCCCCTGCTGAGCGAGCCGACAGGGACGTCCACGTGAACAACCCAGGCAGACGAGGGATTGGAAAAGCTGGTGTGCCAGAATAGAAATGTAAAGTGAAGAACTCACGGTGTGTAGAAGTTGTAATTCCTGCTGGATGTCGCCCTGTGGCTGGTTAAGGAGAGAGTCGCTATCCAATAATCCTGGCATGTAGTTCATGTCTGTTTGACCATGGGGTGCAGCACACAGTACTGGCAGCTGTTCAATTTGCAGAGTCTGATTCGCCAGAAAACCTGTTGTTAAATAAGGAAGGAGGTCACTTTTATTTATCATACAAAACATTTTTTTGTCAGATTTTTTTCCCCTTCTGTTCCTTTTTCAGATGTATTGATATCTTGCTGGAGTACACTTCCACAGGGACCAGAACTCTGCCACTTTTTAAAATTCATTCCTGGGATGTGGGCATGGCTGGCAAGGCTGGCATTTATTGCCCATCCCTAATTGCCCCTTGAGAAGGTGGTGGTGAGCCCCCTTCTTGAACCGCTGCAGTCCGTGTGGTGAAGGTGCTCCCACAGTGCTGTTAGGGAGGGAGTTCCAGGATTGTGACCCAGCGACAATGCAGGAACGGCCGATATATTTCCCAGTCAGGATGATGTGTGACTGGGAGGGGAACGTGGAGGAGGTGGTGTTCCCGTGTCCAAATGGCCACTATTCAAGTGTGAACTATTTGATTACAATGGGCAACACAGTGGAACGAGATTCTGTCCTCACCCAACATCCACCATGCGTTTCTAACCAGGCTCACTGGATAGTGATCAGGAATGGGCACCTTGGCTAATTGTTCAAAACTCAGCACCTTCAATATAAGATAGACACTAATAAATCCAATAGGGAATTCAGAAGAAATTTCTTTACCCAGAGAGGGGTGAGAATGTGGAACTCGCTGCCACAGGGAGGGGTTGAGGTGAATAGTATCGATATATTTAAGGGGAGGCTGGATAAACACATGGGGGAGAAAGGAATAGAAGGATATGGTGATGGGGGGAGATAGAGAGGATGGGAGGGGGCTGGTGTGGAGCATAAACCCCGGCACGGAGCGGGGGGGCCGGACACTCGGCACGGAGCGGGGGGGCCGGACACTCGGCACGGAGCGGGGGGGGCCGGACACTCGGCACGGAGCGGGGGGGCCGGACACTCGGCACGGAGCGGGGGGGCCGGACACTCGGCACGGAGCGGGGGGGGCCGGACACTCGGCACGGAGCGGGGGGGGGGGGCCGGACACTCGGCACGGAGCAGGGGGGGGCGAATGGCCTGTTTCTGTGCTGGATACTCGGTGTAAGTTCCCTTCGCTGTGCTGATATCAGCTAACTGAGCAGACTGGGTATTGAGCAGAGGACATTTCTGGCTCAGCCATTCACTGAACGACCAGGACAGCCTTGTGTGTGAGTGCTGATTGAGGACAGAGTCAGAGTTAGATTATGTGCTACCCTCAAACAGCCTGCCACCACTAGGCTTACACAAAGATTAGCCATTTGGGTGAGCCACTGGAGAACTTCTATCACCTGTAGAACTTGCGGAGAGGAGGGGTGGGTGGGGGGAAGGACATGCTGTAGAAAGTATTAGCCAGATGACAGTAATATCTGTTCCATCGTTACTGCATGACTTGCAATGCCTAATAGCCATTTGGTGATTTGCCAAGTGAGGACAATGCTGTGGTTTATGCACTCCTGTCCGCCGATATTCGATATTGTGCAAACTGACAAATGCTTCATAAAACGTTTACAGCCGGTCTAACCAAACACCAAGTTCAATCTAGGCTCCCTGTGATGGAGCTCCTTGTCAGCTGCAAGGTATTGCGTTTCGGAGCTTTTGACTGGAGACCAACTTGTAATTCAAGCCCTAGGCCTTAATTAATTTTACTAGGATGTGCAATTTGCTGTCAGTTACTTTGACACTCCATCGAAAGGATGAACACAGTAGCGGCAACTTCTCAACCATTTCCACAATCACACATAGAAGAATGGAAGCCAGACACAGTGTAGTCTCTCCAATGGAATTATACAACATCATCAGTTGCAAGATCCAAACAGTTAAACAGTTGAACCCCAGATTAGATGATTGCCTCCAAATCACTGGATCATAGAATTGTACAGCACAGGAGGCCATTCAGCCCATTGAGTCGGCGTCAGCTCTTTCGCAAAGCAATCCAGTTAGTCCCACTCCCCTGCTCTTTTCCCGTGTCCCTACAATTTGCTCCCTCAAGTATTTTTTTTGATTGAGAGGTGATTTGATCGAGGTGTTCAAAATCATGAGGGGTCCGGACAGATAGAGAGAGAGAAACTGTTCTCATTGGTGGAAGGGTCGGGAACCAGAGGACACAGATTTAAGGCGATTGGCAAAAGAACCAAAGGTGACACGAGGGAAAACGTTTTTACGCAGCGAGTGGTTAGGATCTGGAATGCGCGGCCTGAGAGGGTGGTGGAGGCAGACTCAATCGCGGCTTTCAAAAGGAAATTGGATAAGTGCCTGAAGGAAAACATTTGCAGGGATCTGGGGAAAGGGCGGGGGAGTGGGGCTGGCTGAGGTGCTCTTGCAGAGAGCCGGCACAGGCTCGACGGGTCGAATGGCCTCCCTCTGTGCTGTAACCGTTCTATGATTATATTTATCCAATTCCCTTTTGAAGGCTACTAACAAATCTGTATCCACTACCTTGTACCCACATAACTGTAATCCCTCCTTCCTTGAACCGTTCTAGTAAATTTCTTCTGCACCCTCTCCAAGGCCTTCACACCCTTTCTAAAGTGTGGTGCCCAGAATTGGACACAATACTGCAGCTGGGGCCCAACCCGTGTTTTATATCGGTTTAGCATAACTTATGGCTTTTGTACTCTATTTACAAAGCACAGGATCAACGTATCAATTTTGTTTGACAATATAGACACGGGCTCAATTTTAATCTGTTTTGGCTGTTTGTTTAGGTGAACAGCAAGTACTGCAGGGGCAGTGATGGCCTGTGCACTGTAGGTCGTAGTGCTAGAACCTCCACTTTTGTGGTTATCGCCCAAAAATGGGCGTTGTTCCAGGCGTGGGCGGTAAAAAGGGGTCTTCAGATCGCCGGCTTCTCACCCATTCTCAAAGCACCTAGTCTCCATTTTTGAAAATGGGTGTTACCGCGAGCGATATGAAATGGGCAGTAGTATTAAATTTTTTTGACCTTCTGTCATAAAGTGTGGCCGTCCTTAGCAACGGCATGGCAACGCTCGATTCCCGCGATTCAGGAGGTCAAGGGTCATCATGACGTGCGCAGAAGAGGAGACAGAGAGAGGGGGAGCTCAGAGGCACTGAAAGCGTGTGTGGCTGTGGTGTGTGCTTGTGTGGCTGTGGTGGGAGGCACGCGGGAGATTCACCAGCAGCAAAAAGCCCACTAAGCACCAAGAACATCGTTGGCACTGAGTTTTAGTCCAACAAATAATACATGACATGGAAGGGGTGGAGGAGGCCCTGGAGCTGGTAGCCAGGAACACTGGTGACAGAGGGCTCCCAGTGGTCCCGGAGCACGGCACTGCACCCCAAGGTGCTGCACCCCCATTGCCAACCACACACGAGAGCCAGCAGCAACATTTTGCTTCTGGCTCGGAGCACGTTCCCACCTCGGGACCGTCCTCTCCTGTATCCGTCCAAGCAGCGTTTCAGCCGTCCCACCCCCCACCCCCTCGCCCCCCCCCAATGAAGGAACTCCTCGGCCAGGCGGCTTGGAGTCAGGAGGGGAAGGGGAAGGGGTAGAGGTGGGAGGAGAAGCGGGGGTTGGGGTGGGGGGGGGGAAGGGTTTGTTTGTACAAAAATACTGATGACTTCAGACTAATGTTCAGTTTAAATGTTTTTTATTTAACAAAACCTTGTAGCGCATTGCGCAGATAGCTGCACCGTCACACGCTGGTGATTCCTTAACATCAAAGGGTATAATTACACTTAACTTCAATCAACTTAAACTTTAACTGTCACCAAGGTGATGCCCACCATTGATGTATGACCTGCACACCCAGCAGTGTGTCAGCCTTGTAAATACCACCAACGTTCATTCAGACAAAGCGCTCATTGATGAGCTCCTGACGTAAGGCTCTTGCAACTACCATGCCACCATGGGCCCTTTCATGCGGTCTACAGGGGGGCGGGGGCATGGCTTCAGCATCAGCCTGATTGTCTGGGCCGATGTCAGCGTCCACTTCCTCGTCCTTCTCTTCCTCTCTCTGGTGAGGTGGACTGTCAGACTCATCAGGCAATTCTTGTCCCCTCCTGATAGCCAAATTGTGCAGCATGGTGCACACCACCATGAATTGAGCTCCTTGCTCAGGGTGGTATTGGAGCTCGCCTCCTGAGTGGTCCAGGCATCTAAAGTGCTGCTTCAGCACTCTAATGGTTTTCTCCACGATATTGCAAGTTGCTCTGTGGCTCTCGTTGTATCACCTCTCGGCTTCGGTGTGGGTGTCACGCAGGGGGGTCATCAGCCAGGTGGCGAGGCCATATTCTTTGTCACCAAGCATCCAGCATTGACCTTGTGGCTGATTGTTAAACAAGTCAGATACAGTGCTCTCACGCAGGATGTGAGTATCATGGATGCTGCCCGGAAATTGAGAATTCACTGCCAGTATAATTTGCTGGTGGTCGATAACCAGGTGGACATTCAGGGAGTGGAATCCCTTGTGGTTCCTGAAAACTCTGCATCCTGAAAAGGTGCCCACATTGCGCTGTGCGTACAGTCCATTGCTCCCTGCACCTTGGGGATGTTTGCAATTCTGGAGAATCCTAGAGCCCTCTCACTCTGTGCCTCCCTGGTCATAGGGAAGCTAATCAAGTCCTCCTGCTTGCGTGACCTGTCTAATGTAGCGATGTGTGGCATGCTGAGAAAGTCCGCAAATGTCTCCAGCTGTGGCCTGAAAAGAACTCGAGGCATAGAACGACAGTGCCGTGGTGACTTTGACCTCGATGGACAGTGCAGTACTGATGGTGCTGGCAGGCTGCAGATCTGCCCTTATCAGCTGGCATACCTCGGTGATAACCTCTTTGTGGAAGCGCAGTCTCCGAAGGCAGATGGTGTCGGACAAGTCAAGGTAAGAATGCTTCTCCTTGTACTTGCGGGGGGTGTAATGTCTGGTCCTCCTCATCAGTCTGTCATGTCTTACATTGGGCACATAATGCAGTGGAGCATTCCTTCAGTGATGTCGAGTCCCTAACGCTGTGATTAGTTCCAGTTAGTTCCACTTTTTGTGGGCAGTTTTTTGGGCGAGCGATATTGTGGGCGATATGTGAGCGAGGTGGTGAAAGTGACGCTGGGCGATCTCATGGCCACTAGTTTCAGTAAATATGCTCTTTACGACAAAAAAAAGTGGACGGGCGATAATATTGAATCTCGGCGTTAAATCATTGCAGAAAGTAACGCTGGGCGATATAATGGCCGTTGATTTTGCCCATTCTGATGATTCCGCCCAAAACAAGGGGCGGGCGGTAATATTTTTTTCCGGCGTTAAGCACATGGGGAAAATAACGCTCAGCGATAGGTTTCCTAAAAATGCCCGTCAGTTTCCATTTTGTGTCAAAATGGTCACTATATGGGCGTTCGACCTCGCTTCAGCGGTAAAATGGGTGTTAAGTGGGTGTTAAGCAGGCAAAAAAAGTGGAGGTTCTAGCCCATAGTGTTCACAGCAAGCTATAACAATGCAGTTACTGCCGGTATATCCGGTGAGAATACACAGCGGTTTACTGGGAATGCCTGATAGGGAAAAAATTCCCTACCAGCCCACTGAAGCTCACTCCTCTGGTGCATTAATTCTCTGGTGCATTTAATTGCAGCCGGCTAAAAAAGAAAGCTACAATTTAATGCCATCAGCCGCCTCAACAGAAACACAAAATCACATCCATATAAATTCGAAAGGAGCAGAGAGACTGCTGCATCACTTGATCCTGGGACAGATTCAACTGGCAGTAAATGACCAGTTTTATTTCCTATTATATAACCGACATGTGTCAGATCAGTAGCTGAGGGCCATAATCTGGCACTGTGGGCGAAAGGGTTCTGTGCAGATAAAATGACAGTACTGTCAGATTAACCTTTCCTGCAGTGGTACATTACTCTACCCCAAAACTTTTATTTGTTTAAATTCATCGACAGTAAAATGATTTTGTGTAAGATGAATGTGTATGAATGCTTAATGAATTTGTGTGAAATCCACTTGCTATTTTAACACAGAAATTACCTAACTATTTTCAAATAACATAAAATAGCAAAAAAAGATGTCAGGTATTCACATGCTAAGTTTTACACAGTGTAATTTCAATTATAATTAATTGGAAACTATGACTATAACAGACAGTTTGTGTGCTGCACATTCTATGCAACGTTATGCCAGACTAATATAGTATATTGCTGGCTCACCCATGTGACATTATCCACATGACAAATGTCAATCTTGCAATGCATGGCTTTCATGAGTATTGGTATTGTGTGATGAGAAGGAGTGGAGAGAAAGCTTATCGAAGGGCAGAGCAGGAGCACAACCCCATCTTTAGGAAAGTCATTCTCCACTCAAGTGGACAGCGAACCTAGCAGTGTTGACAGAAGTCTGCGAGCAGGGTGGCCAATCCAGTGTGTGCTGCGTAAGGGGCTTGAAGAGTATAGGGCATAATGAGGACAAGGAGGAACTAAAGAAATCTACCAGGTCAGATAGAATCATGGAGCACAGGAGGTCTTTGCCGGTTCTACGAAAGCTCACTTAGCCCCATTTCTCTGCTCTTTCCCCGTAGCCCTGCAATAGTCTGTCCAAATAACTAAAGTCCCTCATCCCTGGTGCCATTCTAGTACACTCCTCTGCACCCTCTCCAAGTCATTGTCATCCCTCCTGGTGTGGTGCCCAGAACTGAAGAGTGTTTTCTTCACAGCAATACTGGAAAACCTAATATGGTGAAACTGATGGTGATCTCCAACCCCTCTTAGTAAGCAAGCAGAGTTTGCAGAATGGGGAGCTCAGAATTATTTTTTTTTACAGTATCTCTTTATAGTTCTCTCTCTTCTTCAAAAGTATCTTCAGAACCTCTCCTCAACTCAGTCTTTGGACTGCCCTGAACCTTTTGCTTGGCATCTTCTCCCTGCTCTAAAGCATTCCAATTCTCCCACTTGAGTGGCACTGTATTAATGATAAGCTGTTGTTGTGGAAACATCAAACAATGTTCATTAGCTCAGTAAAACACGCTAATGGAAACCTGTACAAGTCCCACCAAGCAGGCCCAATTGAAGTGTGGAGCAAAGCTTAGTCTGCACTGCCTTATTAACGTGCCTCACTGCAGATGTATACTCCTAATCCCACAGGTATTTGGTATTTGATTGGGCTCCGAGTGTCGGTCCAAGTTTTGCAGCACTTCTGTGCCAATGGGCTCATGCCCGTCAGAACCTGGACTGAGACTGCTTCAACCCATCTCACACAGGACCCTGACCCCTCGCAGACCAGAGATTGGATCCCATCAGTCAGATTGGGTTCAAGGCTCACTACAAGAGATGAAAGGGTAATGTGCTGACCCACTCAGGCAAGGAGACCATGTACCATGTTTCATTTAGAATCACAGAAACTTGCAGCACAGCAGGAGGCCATTCGGCCCATCGTGCCTGTGCCAGCTCTCTGAAAGAGCTGTTGTGCTCAGTCCCATATCCCGCTTTTTGTCTGTGACCCTGTCAGTTCCTCATCCTCCAGTATCTGCCCAACTCCCTTTAAATTATCGATGGAATCAGCTCCACCGCCTTTCCAGGTCGAGCGTTCCAGATCCTGACAACTGTCTGAGTGAATTTTCTTTTTCCTCATCGCCTTCTAGATCTTTTGCCAATGATTTGAAATCTATGGCCTCTGGTTATTGGTCCACTCACCCGAGGGAATCGTTTTTCTCTCTCTACTCCATAAAAACCTCTCATCATCTAATAGGTCAGCTCTTAACTACCTTTGTTCCAAGGAGAACAGTCCTACCTTTTCCAACCTCACCTCATAACTGAAGTTTGTATTGCTTAAAATGTTGCAGAAGACGACAAACCGAGTGGTGGGGTCAAGTTATCATTTATACTGATGCAACATTGCTCAAATTCTTTCAGCAGCCAGGTATAACACCTGGGGAACAGCAACAACACCACGGGCTGTGTGACAGTTCCCATCTTGGTTACAGTTGGTGTCCTCACAGTTCCGAACCTTTTAAGCTGCAGAGATGTGAAACCAAGTTGATGATGACTGCAACTTATGGACGAGAGCTACTCTTAGTGTAAATCGCAGATCTTTAGTATTGATTGTGAGCTGTCCAGTTATTTTTGAATGAGTGTGAAGAAAATGTGGAATGTATAGTCAACAGTGAGACGTTCCGATTAATCGTCTTTCTAGTTTCCAGAGATGTTTAAGTTCATTCAAGGCGATGACATTTGCTGTTGGTAACAACTGTCTCTACAAAGCTAGATAGACACAGATACAATGGGGGGAATTTTTGGGGGGGTCAGTGGGTGCTATTGGTGGTGGGTCGGGTGGGGAAAAAAATGTTTTTGACAGTGGGTCAGGACCCTACAGTCAAACCACCGCCACGCACCTTTCCCAAATATCGAATCTGTCAGCACTGAGCAACAGGGGGGGCAATTCAGCTCATTATGACCTTGCTAACAGCCATTTAAAAATATTTTGAGCTCACTGTTCGATTTTATAAGGTCAGCCACAGGGTCCACGCAGCTCATGGATTACATCAGGTAAGGAGGTCGGGGGTTGTGTTACCATGAAATCATTTCTTTACTTGACAGCTCCAAATGTGCTATAAAAGCTCCCATTGCACAGATGTTCACTTTCCAAGCTCAGAAGCTGCTGCTTACTGTATTTGAAGACAGAGTGAGCTTTATGCAGGTTGCAAGTGTTTGGAGAATAGTCTCTATCCAATGCACCTCATTGGAACAACCGCTCTCACCATTGACAGATCACTTCTATAATCTTAAGTTCACCTGCCATCTATTATATCAGCATAGGTGCCCTTGAAACTATCTCACCTTGGTCCTCAGAATCCCACCATGATCAGCCCCAACACCAGCATCACCAGGCAGATCAGCAGCACCAACAACAACACCAACCTTCTCCGCAATCACCTAATGCTGCACAGGACACAGAGCATCAGCACCTAACCACATTGCTGCCCAGGAGGCCAGATTGACTTCACTTGACGCTGTACAACTGGCTGCCAAATGATGTGCCAGGTTGGCATCACGGCACACCAACACCATAAAGCATCCTTAGAATGCCCAAGCCATTCTTTTCACACTCATCGCCATTGCGGGGGGGTACCGTTGAATCTCACCATTCACTGCAACTCACTAAGCTACTTCCAAAGGTGCACACAGATCTGCCCAAGAACACAAAAGTGTTGAAAATAAAGATTTTGATGTTTGACAGCACATTAACAGAAACTTCACCTGAACTACCCGTGTGTTGTTAGTTGGTATGATTGGACTCGGGAGGGTGAGTGTGAGGTGTGGCTAATGAGATGGGGATGTGATAATGTAGAGAAAGAGAGAGAGAGGGATGGGTGGAGGTGCAAGGTATGTTGGTGTGAGTAAGGATGTGCAGGAGTAGGGTAGGGAAGGGGATGTGATGAGTGACACAGCAGGATAAGGTTGAGTGGTTTGCAGTAACGTTTCATTATCTACTGGGATCATTGAAAGGTTTGCACCATTGCAGCCTGGTCCTCCTGACCACATCCCTGTTTGTGCCCTCCTGTGCAATGTGCAACCAGGCTGCGTTGGTCTCTTGGGGATGTGTCTTCCGTCCATTGGAAGGGAAGAGAACCTCCCTGCATGCTGTGACTCCCTCCAGAAGCATCTGGAGGGAGTGATGGGAGAGCTGCGTGCAGCCGTGTGTCTCTGTGCAGACTGCCAGTGTTTGCAGCACCTCAATGCTGCAGAACACGGACAGCACAACTAAAATTAATTTGCACATGGTCCTTTAAGGAAACCGGCTGATGACGTGTCATCAAGTGACATCACCAGACTTGCTTCCTTCAATTGGCTGGGAAATGTGCTGAGCGGGCTTAACAAGTCCAATCAACGTAAAATCCTTCTAGACAGCGGGCTGGAGCCAGCAGTGAGGTCGGGACCCATCACTGACCCCAGGCTCACTGGACCCGCTGAGGTCAGTGAAATCGCAGCTGAAGGGCTGAATGGCCTCCTTCTGTCCCATACATTTCTATGATTCTTTGAAACAACAATTTGTGTACCAATATGTACAGACATCTTTGTAGGTACCAGGACAAGGTGAGAAGGTTATCAAAAAAGCATATGGGATACTTGGTTTTATAAACAAAGGCATAGAATGCAAAAGCAAGGAAGTTATGCTGAACCTTTATGAAACACGGGTTCGGCCCCAGCTGGAGTATTGTGGCCAATTCTGGGCACCACACTTTAGGAAGTGGCCTTAGAGGGTACAGAGGAGATTGACCAGAATGGTACTGGGGATGTGGAGAGACTGGAGACATTGGGTTTGTTCCCCTTAGAGCAGAGAAGGTTAAGGGGAGATTTGGTAGAGGTGTTCAAAATTATGAGGGGTTTTGATGGAGTAAGTAAGGAGAGACTGTTCCCAGTAGCAAAGGGTCGGTAACCAGAGGACACAGATTTAAGAATCAGTAGTGACATGAGGAAAAAAAATTGCACAGCGAGTGGTTGTGATCGGGAACGCGGTGCCTGAAATGGCGGTGGGAGCAGATTCAATCGCAACTTTCAAGGGGGAATCGAATAAACACTGGAAGGGAAAAGATTTGCAGGGCAGTGGGGAAAGAGCAGGTGAGTGGGATTGATTCGACAGCTCTTTCAAAAAGCCGGCACAGGCACGTATGGCCTACAACCGTGCTGTATCATTCTATGATTCTACTTCCAAACTAACAACTAATGTCCTATTTAGGCCAGAATAATCAAACTGTAACTTTCAGTAGAAAATAACCTAAAATTTCAGACTTTCCATACCACAGAGTTAATAAATAAATACCTACATTCACTTGTGAAGGTGTCACTGCTCAATCAAACACACTGACTTGACACCAGGCAACAGGGATGTCCACGGGAGCTATGGCTGTGTGTTCACCACTGAAAATCAATTACTTGCCTTGCTGCAGTCCGCCCCAATCAAGATTAAAATGTGGTTAAGGTTCAATAATGTAGATGTAACTAACTTGTTAAACTGGCAGGCAGTGACTAGTGGGGTACCGCAAGGTTCTGTGCTGGGGCCCCAGCTGTTTACATTGTACATTAATGATTTAGACGAGGGGATTAAATGTAGTATCTCCAAATTTACGGATGACACTAAGTTGGGTGGCAGTGTGAGCTGCGAGGAGGATGCTATGAGGCTGCAGAGTGACTTGGATAGGTTAGGTGAGTGGGCAAATGCATGGCAGATGAAGTATAATGTGGATAAATGTGAGGTTATCCACTTTGGTGATAAAAACAGAGAGACAGACTATTATCTGAATGGTGACAGATTAGGAAAAGGGAAGGTGCAACGAGACCTGGGTGTCATGGTACATCAGTCATTGAAGGTTGGCATGCAGGTACAGCAGGCGGTTAAGAAAGCAAATGGCATGTTGGCCTTCATAGCGAGGGGATTTGAGTACAGGGGCAGGGAGGTGTTGCTACAGTTGTACAGGGCCTTGGTGAGGCCACACCTGAGTATTGTGTACAGTTTTGGTCTCCTAACTTGAGGAAGGACATTCTTGCTATTGAGGGAGTGCAGCGAAGATTCACCAGACTGATTCCCGGGATGGTGGGACTGACCTATCAAGAAAGACTGGATCAACTGGGCTTGTATTCACTGGAGTTCAGAAGAATGAGAGGGGACCTCATAGAAACGTTTAAAATTCTGACGGGTTTAGACAGGTTAGATGCAGGAAGAATGTTCCCAATGTTGGGGAGGTCCAGAACCAGGGGTCACAGTCTAAAGATAAGAGGTAAGCCATTTAGGACCGAGATGAGGAGAGACTTCTTCACCCAGAGAGTGGTGAACCTGTGGAATTCTCTACCACAGAAAGTGGTCGGGGCCAATTCACTAAATATATTCAAAAGGGAGTTAGATGAAGTCCTTACTACTAGGGGGATCAAAGGGTATGGCGAGAAAGCAGGAAGGGGGTACTGAAGTTTCCTGTTCAGCCATGAACTCATTGAATGGCGGTGCAGGCTAGAAGGGCTGAATGGCCTACTCCTGCACCTATTTTTCTATGTTTCTATGTTTCTATGTAATCACAGAACTAGGAGACAGAATACAAAACTAAAAGCCATGCGTAAGACCAGAGATTTGAAGAAACCTTTTTTCTAATGTCACTGGTGCTACTGTTAATGGAATGCCCGTTTGTTTTAGCAGGTATCTCTCTCGCCTCTGGGTCAGAAGATTGTGGGTTTGAGTCCCACTCCAGAGACTAGGTTGACACTCCCTAGTACTGAGGAAGCACCACACTATCGGAGGGGCAGTACTGAGGGAGAGTCACACTGTCGGAGGGGCAGTACTGAGGGAGCACCGCACTATCGGGGGGCAGTACTGAGGGAGTGCCACACTGTCGGAGGGACAGTACTGAGGGAGTGTCACACTGTCGGAGGGGCAGTACTGAGGGAGCGCCGCACTGTCGGAGGGGCGGTACTGAGGGAGCGCCGCACTGTCGGAGGGGTGGTACTGAGGGAGCGCCACACTGTCGGAGGGGTGGTACTGAGGGAGCGCCGCACCATCGGAGAGGCAGTACTGAGGGAGCACCGCACTGTCGCAGGGGCAGTACTGAGTGAGCGCCGCACTGTCGGAGGGGCAGTACTGAGTGAGCGCCGCACTGTCGGAGGGGCAGTACTGAGGGAGCGCTGCACCATCGGAGAGGCAGTACTGAGGGAGCACCGCACTGTCGGAGGGGCAGTACTGAGGGAGCGCTGCACTATCGGAGAGGCAGTACTGAGGGAGTGTCACACTGTCGGAGGGGCAGTACTGAGGGAGCGCCGCACTGTCGGAGGGGCAGTACTGAGGGAGCGCTGCACTATCGGAGGGGCAGTACTGAGGGATCGCTGCATTGTGAGAGGGGCATTTCTTAACGAGACGTTAATCTGAGGCCCTATCTCCTGTTCAAGTGGACAGGGAAAAAAAATCCCATGGCTGCCATTCAAAGCAGAGCAGGTAGTTCTCCTGCTGTACTGGCCAACATTCACCCCTCCACCAAACCAAAACAACTGGACATTCATCTAATTTGCTGTTTGTGAGTTCTTGCTGTGCATAAATAAGCTGCCATGATTTCCAACAAAACAATAGTGGATGCAATTCCAGCAATAATTTTCTGGCTGTGAAGAGCTGCTGAATCTGGGAACATTGATATGCAATTATAAATATAAGCTTTGTCTTTCTTCCCGAGATTATTTAACATATTAGTCTCAATATCCTACTAGGTGATGTACCTCTTGTGCAATACTCAATACACCTCAAATAGCTCACGGCACTGCTAATGCTGTAATTACTAGTACTTCACTCCATAGTTAGCTCAAAATGTTCTTTCCTATGTAGCTGCTAGGCATTTGTCAATGTCAAATAAGCACAATATGCAAATTTCACACACCCTGAAATCTGTGCCAGCCGGGGCTCAGTGAGCAGCCCTCTCTCTCAGTACTGTCCCTCTGACAGTGGAGTCAGTAGGTCATGGATTCAAGCCTCACTCCAGAGACCTGAGCACAAACATCCAGGCTGACACTCCAGTGCAGTACCGAGGGAGTGCTGCACTGTCGAAGGGGCAGTACTAAGGAAGAGCTGCACTGTCGGAGGGGCAGTACTGAGGGAGCGCTGCACTGTCAGAGGGGCAGTACTGAGAGAGTGCTGCACTGTCGGAGGGGCAGTACTGAGAGAGTGCCGCACTGACGGAGGGGCAGTAACTGAGAGAGTGCTGCACTGTCTGAGGGGCAGTACTAAGGGACACTGCACTGTCGGAGAGGCAGTACTAAGGGAGTGCTGCACTGTCTGAGGGACAGTACTGAAGGAGCACCGCACTGTCGAAGGGGCAGTACTGAGGGAGTGCTGCACTGTCAGAGGGGCAGTACTGAGGGAGTGCCGCACTGACGGAGGGGCAGTGCTGAGGGAGTGCTGCAGTCTGAAAGGCAGTACTGAGAGCGCTGCACTGTCAGAGGGGCAGTACTGAGGGAGTGCTGCACTGTCAGAGGGGCAGTACTGAGGGAGTGCCGCACTGACGGAGGGGCAGTGCTGAGGGAGTGCTGCACTGTCTGAGGGGCAGTACTGAGGGACACTGCACTGTCAGAGGGGCAGTACTGAGGGAGTGCTGCACTGTCTGAGGGGCAGTACTGAGGGACACTGCACTGTCAGAGAGGCAGTACTGAGGGAGTGCTGCACTGTCTGAGGGACAGTACTGAAGGAGCACTGCACTGTCGAAGGGCAGTACTGAGGGAGCGCTGCACTGTTGGAGGGGCAGTACTGAGGGAGCATGGCACTGTCAGAGGGGCAGTACTGAGGGAGCGCTGCACTGTTGGAGGGGCAGTACTGAGGGAGCATGGCACTGTCAGAGGGGCAGTACTGAGGGAGCGCTGCACTGTTGGAGGGGCAGTACTGAGGGAGTGCTGCACAGTCGGAGGGGCAGTACTGAGGGAGCGCTACATTGTTGGAGGGGCGGTACTGAGGGAGTGCTACACGGTCGGAGGGGCAGTACTGAGGGAGTGCTGCACTGTCGTAGGTGACATCTTTCAGATGAGACAGTAAGCTGAGGTCCCATCTGCCCTCTCTGTTGGACGTAAAAAATCCCATGGCCACTATTTCGAAGAGCAGGGGAGTTCTCCCCAGTGTCCTGGGGCCAATATTTATCCATCAACCAACATCACTAAAACAGATTATCTGGTCATTATCACATTGCTGTTTGTGGGAGCTTGCTGTGCGCAAATTGGCTGCTGCGCTTCCTACATTACAACAGTGACTATACTCCAAAAGTACTTCATTGGCTGTAAAGCGCTTTGGGACGTCCTAAGGTCATGACAGGCGCTGTAGAAATGCTAGACTTTCTTTTTAGTGACATTTAGTGACTGCCAGACATGCAGAAGAGAGTCAGATAAACTGTAGATAACACCAATAGTTAATTAAAAAACAGCACGACAGATATCTGGTTTAATGTAGAAATGGCTGTTGTTGTGTGCTGGAAGATTGCGTGGGACGGTACCATGGGGACTGTGACGTGTGCCGTGCAGCTGGCCCGCACCGATCCATGCCCTTTGCAATGTTTGATTGATAGAGCGCAGTTTCTGTTCGATTCCCTTCAGGGACCAGAGAAAGTGACCGAGCTCCACCTCAGGGGATTTACATAAGTCAGGACACACTGCAAACTGGACAGTCTTTTGGAAGGAAGAGAGTGAACTGACCGCTTTCTGTCTCCATGCAAGTTTTGCTTATTATGTTAGTATGTTAATCAATATACAGTACACCGGTACGGAGTGTTATGCATCATCTATATTATCCATGTTACCCCCAGACATGGATGTGTCGTTGGAGGAAGACTCGCTGACGCACAGTGCTATTCTCTATGATCTGCCCGGGTGAATTTAATGGAGGGGGCGGGTCGTTTTATTCGTTTTTTTCATGTGGTGCTACTAAGGACGAGGGAGCTTCCAAAATCAAATCACATGATTTGATGTGAAATAGATTCTATCCCATGGTTCGAACCAAAGTGATGGTGTGTTATTTGATTGCTAACGAGGGACATCATTTTTAGCCAATATATAGCAAGCCCAACAAGAGAGGGGGGCGGTTCTGGATTTAGTGTTAGAGAATGAAGCTGGGCAGGTGGAAGGAGTAGTAGTGATCATAACTCAGTTAGCTTTAGCAGAATTATGGATAAGGACAAAGAAGAAATAGGAGTAAGGGTTGTAAATTGGGGGAAGGCCAATTTTACTAGGCTGAGAAGTGATTTGGCAAAAGTGGACTGGAAACAGTTAGTTGATGGTAAATCAGTGCCAGAGCAGTGGGGGGCATTCAAGAGGGAGGTACATGGAGTTCAGGGTAAACATGTTCCCACAAAGAAAAAGGGTAGAACTACCAAATTTAGAGTCCACTGGATGACATACAGGGTAAGATAAGGCAAAAAAGGGAAGCCTGTATCGAATATCGTGAGCTCAATACTGCAGAAAGTCTAGAAGAGTTATAGAAAGTGCGGGGAGGAATTTAGGAAAGCAAAAAGAGGGCGTGAAAAAATACTGGCAAGTAGACTCAAAGAAAACCCAAAGCTGTTTTACAATTACATAAAGAGCAAGTGGATAACTAAGGAAGAGTAGGGACTATTAGGGACCAACATGGTGATCTGTGTGTGCAGGCGGAGGATGTGGGTAAGGTACTAAATGAATACTTTGCGGCTGTTTTCACCAAACAGGGGACGATGCTGATGTTGAAGTTCAGGAGGAAGATAGTGAAATATTGGACGGGGTAAATATAATGAGAGGAAGTATTAAGGGATTCAGCATCCTTGAAAGTAGATAAATCACCAGGATTGGATGAAATATATCCAAGGCTACTAAAAGAAGCAAGGGTGGAAATTGCGGAGGCTCTGACCACCATTTTTCAACCCTCCCTGACTACAGGACTGGTGCCAGAGGATTGGGGAACTGTTAACGATGTACCATTGGTTAAAAAGGGAGGAAGGGATAACCCGAGCAATTACAGGCCGGTTAGTTTAACCTCGGTGGTGGGAAATTACTGGAATCAATTCTGAGGGACAGTATAAACCTTCATTTAGACAGATTAATCAAGGACAGTCAGCACGGATTTGATGAGGGAAGGTCATGTCTGACTAACTTGATTGAATTCTTTGAGGAGGTAACAAGGAGGGTCGATGAGGGCAGTGCCTTGGATATAGTTTACATGGATTTTAGCAAGGCTATTGACAAGGTCCCACATGGAAGGTTGATCAAAAAAGTAAAAGCCCATGGGATCCAAGGGAGAGTGGCAAATTGGATCCAAAATTGGCTCAGTGGGAGGAAGCTGAGAGGAGTTTTTGTGACTGGAAGATTGTTTCCAGTGGGGTTCCACAGGGCTCAGTACTCAGTCCCTTACTTTTTGTAGTATATATCAGTGATTTAGACTTAAATGTAGAGGGCATGATAAAGAAATTTGCAGATGATACAAAAATTGGCCGTGTGGTTGACAATGAGGAGGAAAGCTTTAGGCTGCAGGAAGATATCGATGGACTGCTCAGTTGGGCAAAAAAGTGGAAAATGGAATTCAATCCGGAAAAGTGTGAGGTAATGTATTTGGGGAGGTGCAACAAGGCAAGGGAATACACAATAATTGGGAGGGTACTGAGAGGTGTGGAGGAACAGAGGGACCTTGGAGTGTACACAGATCTTTTAAAGGTAGCAGGACAGATCGATAAAGTAGTAAAAAAGCCATATGGAATGCTTTCCTTCATAAGCCGAGGCATAGAATATAAGAGCAGGGAGGTTATGCTTGAACTGTATAAAACACTAGTTAGGCCACAGCTAGAGTACTGTGTGCAGTTCTGGTCACCACATTACAGGAAAGATGTGTTTGCACGAGAACAGGTGCAGAAGAGATTTATGAGGATGTTGCCAGGACTGGAAAACTTGAGCTATGAGGAAAGATTGGATAGGCTGGGGTTGGTTTCCTTGGAACAGAGGAGGCTGAGGGGAGATTTAATTGAGGTGTATAAAATTATGAGGGGCCTAGATAGAGTGGATAGGAAGGACCTATTTCCCTTAGCAGAGGGTCAATAATCAGGGGGCATAGATTTAAAGTAGTTGGTAGAAGGTTTAGAGGGGATTTGAGGGGAAATGTTTTCACCCAGAGGGTGGTGGGGGTCTGGAACTCACTGCCTGAAAGGGCAGTAGAGGCAGAAACCCTCACCACATTTAAAAGATACTTGGATGTGCACCTGAAGTGCTGTAACCTACAGGGCTACGGACCTAGTGCTGGAAAGTGGGATTAGGCTGGGTAGCTCTTTTTCAACCGGCATCGACACAATGGGCTGAATGGCCTCCTTCTGTGTCATAATTTTTCTATGATCATGTTCTGTCTATCAACGCGAATGCAGAATAACCACATCGCACATGACAGCCGAACACATCCACTCGTGCCCTGATTCTGGCTCCCACCACTACATTGCTATAAGCAGCTTAAAACACATTGCAAGTGATACTTCCAGTAAGGTGCTGATATTAGTGTTGTTTCTTTTCGATGGGTTAGGTATGTGACTTTTATTGTGCACCCTCTATTGAACAGGCAACCAGTTGTCACACTGCTTCCCCTCCCCTTTACCACTCTGTGGGGTAGAAATGACCATTCTGATATTATACAAGTGCTTGTACTAAAATGTGTCTCTCTGCTATTCTAATGGAAGTATTAGCCTATATGATAATGTTGCTGTCATTAACTTCTACTCTGCGATGATATTGAAGAATGGCAGTATCTCCGTATAAAGTCATTGGACTCTGCACTTCAATATGATAACATTTGTCATATGTCAATGAGAAGATTATACAAATAGGGTGAGTGCTCAGTGGAAAAACTAGACTCTTGGATTTGTGTCAGGTGATTCTTGTAACCATATTGATTAAAATATTTATGAGTCCCATTGAGGTGAGGCAGGTTTCGCTGTGAATCCTGGCTTCCCTGGAGCATGCACAAGCCTCGACACAGCCTGTATTTGCATATCAATCCCTGGAAGCAACATTGGCCACTTTCCTTTCTAACTAATAGCGAGAAATCTGAATTGGGGCCATCAACATGCCAGATAACTGAGCTACTAGTGTGTCATCCTGAGAAACGACATTTTAACAGCAGATAAATCATAGTGATTAATCTCTTTTATATTTTCAAAGGATTACATTTTGCAGGTGTTTCCCCGCCCAGGAGTTGTTGGAAAGACAGAAGCCTTTTCCTTTTAAAGAAACTTAAGAAAACATTTTTATCTGCTAATCATCGAATCACACTTCAATTACTGAAAATCAACCTTCTCAGAATGATTGTTGTGAACACAATATTGCCCATCCTGCCCTAGCTCTCCAACAGAGGGCTTTACACACTCTTGCTACAGGTTTCAACATCTAAATTTGACTCATTACCCAGCTCCTCAACCATTGGTGCCAAGCGACCTACATGATCTATATCCTATCACTTCGCATACAAGGAATCGCTTTGAAAGTGCAGTGACTCAATATGTAGGTAAATGAAGCAGCCTTTAAAACACAGCCGAATCCCACAAACCGCCGTTAATTCCTTGACCGGTTAATCTGTTTCTGCTGGTGTTGCCCGAGGGGAGAATGTTGGTCAAAACACTTCCTGCTTTTTCAAATTGCACCACTGATGTTTTAACGAGGAGCCAATGAGTGCGTGATCTCAAACTGGCTCCGGGTGAGCCAACCCACATTTGGCAAAAAAGTACTGGAAATATAACCAGCTGGACAGCAAACCTTGCAACCTCACTTCCAATAATATTAATGGCCTCAAACACAATAACGGAGAGGGTTGATGAGGGCAGTGCGCTTGATGATGTGTATATGGACTTTTGAAAGGTGTTTGACAAAGTACCACATAATAGATTTGATAGCAAAATTAAAGCCCATGGGATTAAAGGGACAGTGGCAGCATGGATATACTATTGGCTAAGGGACAGAAAGCAGAGAGTACTGGTGAAGATTTGGATTCCAGACTGGATGGAGGTATATAGTGATGTTCCCCAGCAGTCGATCAGGACCACTGCTCTGTTTGATATATATTAAAGTGTCTAGACTCGGGTATACAGGGCATCATTTCAAAGTTTCAAAATGATACGAAACTTGGAAATGTAGTAAACGGTGAGGAGGATAGTCACAGACTTCAGGAGGACAGAGACAGGCAGGTAAAACAGGCAGGCACATGGCAGGTGAAATTTAACGCAGAGAAGTGATGCATTTTGGTAGAAAGAATGAGGAGAGGCAATATAAACTAAATGGTGCAATTTTAAATGGGGTGTGGGAACAGAGCGACCTGAGTGTGTATGTACACAAATTTTTGAAGGTGGTTGGACAAGTTGAGAAGGCTGTTAAAAAAGCATCCTGGGCTTTATTAATAAAGGAATAGAGTACAAAGGCAAGGAGGTTATGCTGAACCTGTATAAAACACTGGTTAGTGGAGTATTGTGTTCAATCAGGGCACCACACTTTAGGAAGGATGTGAAGGCCTTAGAGAGGGTGCAGAGGAGTTTTATTGGAATGTTTCCGCAGATGAGGAGAATCATAGAATCATAAAAATTTATAGCACAGAAGGAAGCCATTCGGCCCATTGTGTCCGTGCCGGCCGACAAAGAGCTACCCAACCTAATCCCACTTTCCAACTCTCGGTCCGTAGCCCTGTAGGTTACGGCACTTCAAGTGCACATCCAAATACTTCAGTGATGTGGAGAGACTGGAGAAGCTGGGATTGTTCTCCTTAAAGCAGAGAAGGTTAAGAGGAGCTTTGATAGAGGTGTTCAAAATCATAAACAGTTTTGATAGAATAAATCAGGGAGAAACAGTTTCCAGTGGCAGAAGGGTCAGTAACCAGAGGACAGAGATTTAAGGCAAGGAGGCACCAGGAAAGATTTGTTTTTTATGCAGCGAGCTGTTGTGATCTGGAACACATTGCCAGAAAGGGTGATGGAAGGGGATTCAATAGTAACTTTCCAAAGAGAATTGGATAAATGCCTGAAGGGAAATAATGTAGAGGTTTGTGGGAAAAGAGCTAGCACAGGCATGATGCACCGAATGGCCTCCTCTTGCGCTGTGAGATTCTGAGATTCTGTACAAGAACATATGGAATGATAAAACTCAATATGTCGCCAAATAATAGACAGAAAAAAGAGTTAATGTAACTTTAGACAACTGGGAGTAAGTAGCTGGCTCCAGCTTTATGATAAACACAAGGAAGCCCCAGTAAAACTAGGTGACGAGCCAAGCCTCTTTGTGCAGGACACGATCACGGCCGAGGAATAGAGAAGACATGGTAAAGAGCAAGTAGCACTGAGCTCGGTTTGTAAAAACGTGTGGGTTGTAGGAAGAAGGAAGTCCAAAGGAGCTGAGGAGTTTCACATTACAGAGATCCTGGGAAAGAATCCAATGGAGCAGGTCATTGATTCTAACAGCGTGAGGATGCATGAAGGGAGGAAGAGAATGTGGCATGGTGAGGAACACGGAAGACAGTTCAGAGGAGCAGAGTAGCAATGATGAAATTGAGTAGGACCAGAAACATCAAACACAATGCAGAGTCAGAGGAATCATTGACAGGAGCCACAGTGAAAGCGCTGGGCACAGCCATGTTCAGGTGATTACCACACCGAGCTGAAATCACCTGTCTGGGGGTTGACCATGATGTGTTCCTGTTGCAGGTTGTATTTGCAGTTGGTGAATGCCATCTGCCTCGGCACTAGACCATTGACCCTGGCCCGAGAGCTTAGTGACGCTGGGCTGTGGTGCATTCCATGCCTGTCCGCTGCTCGAGGAATGCTTGTACTCTTTCTGAGTCTTACTCAATGCTGCAATACAAATATAACCACATCTCAGAAAAATTCACAGAACAAAACCAACCAGTTATCATATACAAAGAAAGATCTTGTATTTCTGCAGCACTTTCACCACCGCGGGACGTCTCAAAGCTTCACAGCTCATGAAGTGCTTTTGGAGTGTAGTCACTGTTGTAATGTGGGAAACGCAGCAGCCAATTGCACACAGCAAGCTCCCACAAACAACACTGTGATAATGACCAGATCATTTGTTTTCGGGATGTTTTAGTGAACTCCCCTGCTCTTTTTTGAAATAATGGCTGTGGGATCTTTTACATCTACCTGAGACGGCAGCCGGTGCCCTGGTTTAACGGTTCATCTGAAAGTTCATCGGCAACTTTAAACATGACAAACACTGTGCTACAGTTCCGAACTCTGATTGGACATATTCCTGGCGGTGTCATCACATCTAGCTCCAACGGCCCCGCCCCCACACTTGGTCAACTTTTGTCACCTGACACATCCATTCTCATGGTACCTCGCCCCCACATTTCTGCCATTGGCCGCCTGACACACCCATCCTCACAGTGCCTCGCCCCCACACTCCTATTGGTCACCTGGCCCACCCATCCTCAGTGCCCCGCCCCCACACTCCTATTGGTCGCCTGACACACCCATCCTCACAGTGCCTCGCCCCCACACTCCTATTGGTCGCCTGGCGCACCCATCCTCAGTGCCCCGCCCCCACACTTCTATTGGTCGTCTGACACACCCATCCTCACAGTGCCCCACCCCCACACTCCCACTATTGGTCACCTGACACCCATCCTCATGGTGCCCCGCCCCCACACTCCCGCCATTGGCTGCCCGACACTCCCATCTTCGCGACACAGCGTCTTCCCACACCAATCGGAGAGCAAATAGACTCTTCGTCACCCGATTGGATGATGCTTGACGGTCAATCAAACTGCCTTGTTCTCCTGATCTCCGATATTTTTATAGCTAATAAACAAAAGCGTTGAATGAAAAATAAAAAATAAAAACTTTTTTGAACGTTCCCTCTGATTTTTCTCCCAGGTTTTTGCTCGAGGTAGTGTCCTGGAGAATAATCTTTAATTTCTGGCGACAATCCTAGCGGGTTGGCAACCAATGTTTCCCCTTAATTTTAGGGGGGTGTGCAGCCCATTCTTAACATTGGAAGAACCGATCCCAGGCTGCACGGCACTGGCAGGGAGCTGAGTGGCCACTCAGCTTAGCGGGAACATTGTTTGCAACCCTGCACTGTGCCCACTCTTACACACAAGGGCAAAATGACCCACTTTGTACAGACAGAGTCAGACTGCATGAAATGTAAGCTAGCAGCACAGCCCACAGCTCATGTTCCATTAAACAATGCTAGGTGCAAAATTAGCAATGTGATTTCGATATGCTCCTGCAGGGCACCACAATGTGTCTTTGATTCTTCATTAAACATATTTTTGGTTTGTTTCTAACTGTGAACAATTTTGGTCTCCGTATTAGAAAAAGGATAGAGAGGCACTGGAGAAGGTGCAAAAAAGATTTACAAGGATGATACCAGAACTGAGAGGGTTATACCCATCAGGAAAGATGGAACCGGTGGGAGCTCTTTACTCTGGAAAAGAGACGGATGAGGGGTGACCCGATAGAGGTCTTTAAGATTATGAAAGGCTTCGATAGGGTAGACATAGAGATGTTTTCACTTGCAGGCTAGACCAGAACTAGGGGCCATCAATATCAGACAGTCACTAATAAACCCAATGGGGAATTCAGGAGAAACTTCTTTACCCAGAGAGGGGTGAGAATGTGGAACTCGCTGCCACAGGGAGGGGTTGAGGTGAATAGTATCGATGTATTTAAGGGGAGGCTGGATAAACACATGGGGGAGAAGGGAATAGAAGGATATGGTGATGGGGGGAGATGGAGAGGGTGGGAGGGGGCTGGTGTGGAGCAGCAGCCCGTTGGCTGAATGGCCTGTTTCTCTGTTCTAAATACTTTGTAAATGCATGTTATCCCAGCTATATTCTATTGTCCATTCCATATCCCGGAATGTTGGTAAAAATTGAATTCCGGATCTGCTTTAAACTAAATGGATTGTTTGCAATGACTTGTGTAGGGGGAGCTGGGTATGTCTGGCAGAGTGAGTGGGTGAACATCAGTGCATGCTCCTTTACTCAGGCCCGCGCACTACAATACTCGCCTTTTATTCATCAAAGCAATTCCTTTTATGCCCATTTTATTTCTTGCTTACTTATCTCGGTTTATCCATATCTCGATTTCCGTAAGTTTGTTACCTGGTCTTGCCTTGTAGATTGCGGGGGGGAGAGATCTTAATGATGCAGAAATAAGCATAGCATATAATTTCAGTCACCAAAATGGTATCAACTCTGCTTTTGCCTATTCCCTCCTCATTAAGAACTTTTAATCTTTGAGCTCCTGTAACTAATAAAACATTGTATGGTCTCAAGTGGTTTTGCAACTTGCTGGCAGGTTAGTGTAGTATCTGTTCAGAATGAATGCGGCTCTGGAAACTGAGACAATGGCAGTCACAGCTCCTCAATATACAGATCTTGAAGATTCAACGCTCTTCTACAGAAAGAGGATCTATTACCTTCCTCTTTGTTCTTTGGATTCATTACCGGAATGCTTTAATATTCAGACAAGAAGGCAGAACCAGGTGGAATGCGGCCAAGAATTTGAGGAAATGTGGGCAGAAGGAGGCAGGGCAATGCCTAACTATTTCTCAAACTTCAGTAAATGCAGGGGTTGAAAGAGATATTTGGAAAATAAGTAATGTTACTCCAATTTAATTTCTTTAACCAAAGAGAAGATGAGAAACATGATATTGGGAATTACAGACCTGCTATCGGGACATCTGCAGAGTAAAAGAACAGTGGCGTGTGTAATAAAGTAATTCAGGAGATTTTAAATCAGAATCAAGGCAATAACGTCAAGTCAATGCAGGTTTATGGACGGAAGAACATGCCCAATTATTTGAGGAAGGAACAGAATCCTGTGATGACTGGGGATATTTTCACATTCAGAAAGCTTTTGATCAGGTTCTTCAAAGAAATGGCAGACCAATTGAACAAATACTTTGGTTCTGTTTTCACTAAGGAAGACACGAATAACCTCCCGAAATTACTAGGGCCTAGCGAAAAGGGGGAACTGAGCGAAATCCTTATTAGTCAGGAAATGATGTTAGGGAAACTGAAGGAACTGAAGGCCGATAAATCCCTGGGGCCTGATAGTCTGCATCCCAGAGTACTTATGGAAGTGACCATAGAAATAGTGGATGCATTGGTGATCATTTCCCAAAGTTCCATGGACTCTGGTTCAGTTCCTATGGATTGGAGGGTAGCTAATGTAACACCACTTTTTAAAAAAGGAGGGAGAGAGAAAACAGGTAATTATAGACCGGTTAGCCTGACATCAGTAGTGGGGAAAATGTTGGAATCAATTATTAAGGATGAAATAGCAGCGCATTTGGAAAGCAGTGACAGGATCGGTCCAAGTCAGCATGGATTTATGAAAGGGAAATCATGCTTGACAAATCTTCCAGAGTTTTTTGCGGATGTAACGAATGGAGTGGACAAGGGGGAGCCAGTGGATGTGGTGTATTTAAACTTTCAAAAGGCTTTTGACAAGGTCCCACACAAGAGATTAGTGTGAAAAATTAAGGCACATGATATTGGGGGTAATGTATTGACGTGGATAGAGAACTGGTTACCAGACAGGAAGCAAAGAGTGGGAATAAACGGGTTTTTCAGAATGGCAGGCAGTGACTAGTGGGGTGCCGCAAGGTTCAGTGCTGGGACCCCAGCTATTTACAATATACATTAATGATTTAGACGAAGGAATCAAAGGTAATATCTCCAAGTTTGCAGATGACACTAAGCTGGGTGGCAGTGCGAGCTGCGAGGAGGATGCTAGGAGGCTGCAGGGTGACTTGGACAGGTTAGGTGTGTGGGCAAAGGCATGGCAGATGCTGTATAATGTGGATAAATGTGAGGTTATCCATTTTGGTGGCAAAAACAGGAAAACAGAATATTATCTGAATGGTGACAGATTAGGAAAAGGGGAGATGCAACAAGACCTGAGTGTCATGGTACATCAGTCATTGAAGGTAGGCATGCAGATACAGCAGGCAGTAAAGAAAGCAAATGGCATGTTGGCCTTCATAGCGAAGTGATTTGAGTATAGGAGCAGGGAGGTCTTACTGCAGTTGTACAGGGCCTTGGTGAGATAACATCTTGAGTACTGTTTGCAGTTTTGGTCTCCTAATCTAAGGAAGGGCGTTCTTGCTATTGAGGGAGTGCAGCGAAGGTTCACCAGACTGATTCCCGGGATGGCAGGACTGACATATGAAGAAAGACTGGATCGACTAGGCTTATATTCACTGGAATTTAGAAGAATGAGAGGGGATCTCATAGAAACATATAAAATTCTGGCGGGATTGGACAGGTTAGAGGCAGGAAGAATGTTCCCGATGTTGGGGAAGTCCAGAATCAGGGGTCAAAGTCTAAGGATAAGGGGTAAGCCATTTAGGACCGAGATGAGGAGAAACTTCTTCACTCAGAGAATTGTGAACCTGTGGAATTCTCTACCACAGAAAGTTGTTGAGGCAAGTTTGTTAGATATATTCAAAAGAGAGTTAGATGTGACCCTTACGGCTAAAGGGATCAAGGGGTATGGAGAGAAAGCAGGAATGGGGTACTGAAGTTGCATGATCAGCCATGATTCTATTGAATGGTGGTGCAGGCTCGAAGGGCCGAATGGCCTACTCCTGCACCTATTTTCTATGTTTCTATGTTTCACAAGAAACTTGTGCAGTAACTAAAAGCTGTAAGGATAAAGAAGATGCTGTATATTGGCTAAATAATAGGAAAGGAAGGGCAGTGACCAACAGCAGCAATTGTAATTGGACATCTGAGCATCCCAGGAATCAAGCCCTTGATTTATTTCTATTCTGATCTTAATCACTGCTGCAGCTGCCAGTTTGCACCGGTGGCTCAACTGAAAGTAGAGCTATACGGCTGAGTGCGTGAGAGGGAGTGCGTGAGAGGGAGTGCGTGAGAGGGAGTGCGTGAGAGGCAGTGCGTGAGAGGGAGTGCGTGAGAGGGAGTGCGTGAGAGGCAGTGCGTGAGAGGGAGTGCGTGAGAGGCAGTGCGTGAGAGGCAGTGCGTGAGAGGGAGTGCGTGAGAGGGAGTGTGTATGTGATTGATTGTGTGTATGTGAATGTGTGTATGTGAATGTGTGCGTGAGTGTGTGTGTGCGTCTGTTTGGGAATGCCTATGTTTGAGAGTGTGTGAATGTGTGTGTTTGAGTGTGTGTGAGTGTGTATGATAAGTGTGTGTGAGAAGTGTGTTTGAGTGTGTGTCTGTTTGTGCCTGATTGAACTTTTTGATTTAAAATCTTGTTGAATTTACTCAACTCATTCTTCTACTGCGAACGATTGTGTTAACCTGTTCAGTCATCGTTTCTCAGCACAGATCCAGTTGTCGTGGTCCACGTGGGTACCAACAACATAGATAGGACAAACAAAGAGGTTCTGCAAAGGGATTATGAGCAGCTAGGGGCCAAATTAAAAAGCAGAACCACAAAGGTAATAATCTTTGGATTACTACCTGCGCCAGGAGCAAATTTGCATAGGGTAAATAAGATGAGTGTTAAACACGGGGCTCAAAGACTGGTGTGGGAGAAATGGGTTTTGGTTCGTGGGACACTGGCACCAGTGCTGGGGTAAGAGGGAGCTGTTCCATCGGGACGGACTCCACTTACACCGTGCTGGGACTAGGTTCCTGGCGAATCAAATAACGAGGGCTGTAGAGAGGGCTTTAAACTAATTAGTGAGGGGGAGGATTCAGGCGACCGAAAATGTAAAAAGTCAAAGAATAAGGAGAAGGCAATAGAGCCGGGTAGCACTGGGGGAAATGAAAACCAGAGCGTGCCAGGAAGGGACAGAATGTATAAACATAACGGTGAATCAGAAAGTGGGGTCAAAGCAGAAAAAATGGTACAAAAACAAATTTAAAAGCTCTTTATCTGAATACACACAGCATTCGTAACAAATTAGATGAGTTGATGGCACAAATAGATACAAATGGTTATGATCTGATAGCCATTACAGAGTCTGGTTGCAAGGTGATCAGGACTGGGAACTAAATATTTAGCGTGTTTGACAATTCGGAAGGACAGACAGAAAGGAAAAGGAGGTGGGGTAGCTCTGTTAATAAAGGATGAGATCAGTGCGTTAATGAGAAACGATATTGGCTCAGAAGATCAAGATGCTGAATCAGTTTGGGTGGAGATAGGGAATAATAAGGGAAAAAGTCACTGGTGGGCATAGTCTATAGGCCCCCTAACAGTAGCTACACTGTTGGACGGAGTATAAATCAAAAAATAATGGAGGCTTGTAATAAAGGAACGGCAATAATCATGGGCGATTCTAACCTTCATATTGATTGGACAGAGCAAATTGGCCAGGGGAGCCTTGAGGAAGAGTTCATAGAGTGTATCCGAGATAGTTTCCTTGAACAGTACGTTGCGGAACCAACCAGGGAGCAGGCTATCTTAGATCTGGTACTGTGTAATGAGACAGGATCAATAAATAATCTCCTAGTAAAGGATCCTCCAGGATTTAATTTCCATAACATGGTTCAATTTCAAATTCAGTTAGAGAGTGAGAAAGTTGGATCCCAAACCAGAGTACTAAGCTTAAATAAAGGAGACTACAAAGGTATGGGGGCAGAGTTGATTAAAGTGGACTGGGAAAATAGACTAAAGTATGGGACGGTTGATGAGCAGTGACAGACATTTAAGGAGATATTTCATAACTCGCAACAAAAATATATCCCAATGAGAAGGAAAGACTGTAAGAGAAGGGATAACCATCCGTGGCTAACTAAGAAAATAAGGGATGGTATCAAATTGAAAACAAAGGCATGCAATGTTGCCAAGACCAATGGGAGGCCAGAGGATTGGGAAACTTTTAAAAGCCAGCAAAGAACGACTAAAAAAATGATAAAGAGAGGGAAGATAGATTATGAAAGTAAACTAGCACGAAATATAAAAACAGATAGTAAGAGTTTCTACAGGTACATAAAAAGGAAAAGAGTGGCTAAAGTAAATGTTGGTCCCCTGGAGGATGAGACTGGGGAATTAATAATGGAGAACAGGGAAATGGCACAGACGTTGAACAAATATTTTGTATCGGTCTTCACGATAGAAGACACTAAAAACATCCCAATAGTGGATAATCAAGGAGCTATAGGGAGGGAGGAACTTAATACAATCACTAGAGAAGTAGTATTTGGTAAAATAATGGGACTAAAGGCGGACAAGTTCCCTGGACCTGATGGCTTACATCCTAGGGTCTTAAAAGAAGTGGCTGTAGAGATAGTGGATGCATTGGTTGTAATCTACCAAAATTCCCTGGATTCTGGGGAGGTCCCAGTGGATTGGAAAACCGCAAATGTAACGCCCCTATTTAAAAAAGGAGGCAGACAGAAAGCAGGAAACTATAGACCAGTTAGCCTAACATCTGTGGTTGGGAAAATGTTGGAGTCCATTATTAAGGAAGCAGTAGCAGGACATTTGGAAAAGCATAATTCAATCAAGCAGAGTCAGCATGGTTTTGTGAAAGGGAAATCATGTTTGACAAATTTGTTGGAGTTCTTTGAGGATGTAACGAGTAGGGTGGATAAGGGGGAACCAGTGGATGTGGTGTATCTGGATTTCCAGAAAGCATTCGATAAGGTGCCACATAAAAGGTTGCTGCACAAGATAAAAGTTCATGGGGTAATATATTAGCATGGATAGAGAACTGGCTAACTATCAGAAAACAGAGAGGTGGGATAAATGGGTCATTTTCCGGTAGGTAAACAGTAACTAGTGGGGTGCTGCAGGGATCGGTGCTGGGGCCTCAACTATTTACAATCTATATTAATGATTCGGATGAAGGGACTGAGTGTAGCCAAGTTTGCTGATGATACCCAAAGATGGGTGGGAAAGCAAATTGTGAGGAGGACACAAAAAAATCTGCAAAGGAAAATAGACAGGCTAAGTGAGTGGGCAACATTTTGGCAAATGGAGTATAATGTGGGAAAATGTGAGGTTATCCACTTTGGGAGAAAAAATAGCAAAGCAAATTATAATTTAAATGGAGAAAAATTGCAAAGTGCTGCAGTACAGAGGGGCCTGGGTGTCCTTCTGCATGAAACACAAAAAGTTAGTATGCAGGTACAGCAAGTAACCAGGAAGCCAATGGAATGTTGGCCTTTATTGCAAGCGGCATGGAGTATAAATGCAGAGATGTCCTGCTACAACTGTACAGGGTATTGGTGAGGCTACACCTGGAGTACTGCATACAGTTTTGGTCTCCATATTTAAGGAAGGATATACTTGCCTTGGAGGCTGTTCAGAGAAGGTTCACTAGGTTGATTCCGGAGATGAAGGGTTTAATTATGAAGATAGGTTGAGTAGTTTGGGCCTCTATTCATTGGAGTTCAGAGGAATGAGAGGTGATCTTATTGAAACATATAAGATAATGAGGGGACTCATCAAGGTGGATGCAGAGAGGATATTTCCACTCATAGGGGAAACTAAAACTAGGGGACATAGTCTCAGAATAAGGGGTCGCCCATTTAAAACTGAGATGAGGAGGAATTTCTTCTCTGAGGGTTGTAAATCTATGGAATTCTCTGCCCCAGAGAGTTGTGGAGGCTGGGTCATTGAATATAGTTAAGGCGGAGATACACAGATTTTTGAGCGATAAGGAAATAAAGGGTTATGGGGAGCGGGCAGGGAAGTGGAGCTGAGTCCATGATCAGATCAGCCATGATCTTATTAAATGGCGGAGCAGATAGAGGAGCCAAATGGTCGACTCCTGCTCCTATTTCTTATGTTCTTACAGGCCAGTCACAGGTAGTGCAGAAACGATAATCAGGGACAAAATTAACAGTTACTTGGATTAATTAAGGAAAACCAGCACAGATTTATTGAAGGTAAATTATGTTTAACCAACTTGATTGAGTTTTTTGATGAGGTAACGAAAGGGTTGATGAGGACAATGCGGTTGATGTGGTGTACATGGATTTCCAAAAGGCGTTTGATAAAGTGCCACATAACAGGCTTGCAGCAAAGTTGAAGCCCGTGGAATACAAGGGACAGTGGCAGCATGGATACGGAACTGGCTCAGTGACAGGGAACAGAGAGTAGAGGTGAACGGTTGTTTCTCGGACTGGAGGAAGGTATACAGTGGTGTTCCCCAGGGGTCGGTACTGGGACCACTGCTTTTCCTGATATATATTAATGACCTGGATGTGGGTGTACAGGACACTATTTCAAAATCTGCAGCTGACACAAAACTTGGAAGTATAGTGAACAGTGAGGTGGGGAGTGATAGATTTCAGGAAGACACAGACAGGCTGGTGGAATGGCCGGACATGGGGCAGATGAAGTTTAACGCAGAAACATGTGAAATGATACATTTTGGTTGGAAAGAGAGGCAATATAAACTAAAGGGTGCAATCCTAAAGAGGGTGCAGGAACAGAGAGACCTGGGGGAATATGAAGGTGGGAGGGCAGGTTGAGAACGTGGTTAAAAAGTTTACGGGATCGTAGAAACATAAAAAATAGGTGCAGGAGTAGGCCATTCGGCCCTTCGAACCTGCACCGCCATTCAATAGGATCATGGCTGATCATTCACCTCAGTATCCCTTTCCTGCTTTCTCACCATACCCCTTGATCCCTTTAGCCGTAAGGGTCATATCTAACTCCTCCTTGAATATATCCAATGAATTGATATCAACAACTCTCTGCAGTAGGGAATTCCACAGGTTAACAACTCTCTGAGTGAAGAAGTTTCTCCTCATCTCAGTCCTAAATGGCCTACCCCTTATCCTAAGACTGTGTCCCCTGGTTCTGGACTTCCCCATCATCGGGAACATTCTTCCCACATTTAACCTGTCCAGTCCCGTCAGAATCTTGTAAGTTTCTATGAGATCCCCTCTCATCCTTCTAAACTCCAGTGAACAAAGGCCCAGTTGATCCAGTCTCTCCTCATATGTCAGTCCCACCATTTGCCCACTCACCTAACCTGTCTAAGTCATCCTGCAGCCTCTTAGTGTCCTCCTCACAGCTCACACCGCCACCCAGCTTAGTGTCATCTGCAAACTTGGAGATATTACACTCAATTCCTTCATCTAAATCATTAATGTATATTGTAAATAGCTGGGGTCCCAGCACTGAGCCCTGCGGCACCCCACTAGTCACTACCTGCCATTCTGAAAAGGACCCATTTATCCCGACTCTCTGCTTCCTGTCTGCCAACCAGTTCTCTATCCACGTCAGTACATTACCCCCAATACCATGTGCTTTAATTTTGCACACCAATATCTTGTGTGGGACCTTGTCAAAAGCCTTTTTAAAGTCCAAATACACCACATCCACTGGTTCTCCCTTGTCCACTCTACCAGTTACATCCTCAAAAAATTCCAGAAAATTTGTCAAGCATGATTTCCCTTTCATAAATCCATGCTGACTTGGACCGATCCTGTCACTGCTTTCCAAATGTGCTGCTATTTCATTTTAATAATTGATTCCAACATTTTCCCCACTACTGATGTCAGGCTAACTGGTCTATAATTACCCATTTTCCCTCCTTTTTTTAAAAAGTGATGTTACATTAGCTACTGCTCCAGTCCATAGGAACTGATCCAGAGTTGATAGACTGTTGGAAAATGATCACCAATGCATCCACTATTTCTATGGCCACTTCCTTCAGTACTCTGGGATGCAGACTATCAGGTCCCGGGGATTTATCGGCCTTCAATCCCATCAATTTCCCTAACACAATTTCCCACTTTATAAGGATATCCTTCAGTTCCTCCTTCTCACTAGACCCTCGGTCCCCTAGTACTTCTGGAAGGTTATTTGTGTCTTTTTTCGTGAAAACAGAACCAAAGTATTGTTTAACTGGTCCGCCATTTCTTTGTTCCCCATTATAAAGTCACCTGAATCTGACTGCAAGGGATCTACGTTTGTTTTCACTAATCTTTTTCTCTTCACATATCTATAGAAGCTTTTGCAGTCAGTTTTTATGTTCCCAGCAAGCTTCCTCTCATACTCTATTTTCCCCCTCCTAATTAAACCCTTTGTCCTCTTCTGCTGTATTACAAAATTCTCCCAGTCCTCTGGTTTGCTGCTTTTTCTGGCCGATTTATATGCCTCTTCCTTGGGCTTCATAAATGGAGGCATAGAGTACAAAAGCAAGGAAGTTGTGATGAACCTGTATAAAACACTGGTTCGCCCTCAACTGGAGTATTGTGTCCAATTCTGGGCACCACACTGTAGGAAGGCTTTAGAGAGGGTGCAGAGGGGATTTACGAGAATGGTTCCAGGGACGAGGGACTTCAGTTATGTGGATAGACTGGAGAAGCTGGGGTTGTTCTCCTTAGAGCAGAGAAGGTTTGATAGAGATGTTCAAAATCATGAGGGATCTACACAGAGCAGATAGAGAGAAACTGTTTTGGCAGAAGGGTTGAGAACCAGAGGACACAGATTCAAGGTGATTGGTAACTTGAGGAAAAACCTGTTTAACCAGCGAGTGGTTAGGATCTGGAATGCGCTGCCTGGTAGGTTGGTGAAGACACACTCAATTGTAGCTTTCAAAAGGGAGTTGGGTAAGTACCGGAAGGAAAAAAAATTGCAAGGCTATGGGGAAAGGGCGGGGGAGTGGGACTGGCTGAAGTGTTCTTGCAGAGAGCCGGCACGGGCTCGACGGGTTGAATGGTCTCCTTCTATGCTGTAACCATTCCATGATTCTATCATTTGTGGGATTAAATCAGCAACAGCAAATTGCTTTCAATGGTGAATTACCGAATGTCAAAAAAAAACACATCTAAATAGAACGATCACACAGTTGTTGCCAAATATCTTAATGCCCACAGCGCTTCAGACTGGCAGTGTAGGATTGATATCAGCAAGTTCTACACCATCAAGTGTGAATGATGCTTTTCAGAAACAATGAGTTACCGCAGTGAGGGCTGGGAGACAGTCTGGTGCCTCTGGATCGGTGAACTAATGTGGGCCGAATGGTCTTCCTTGTCATATATGGATACTCTGTGTATATACTATGCTGGTACCACTAGAGGGTGCAACTGTGGGAGGCCCAGGCAGGAGCTGTATAAAAGGCTGGTCACTATGCTGTGGAGTGCCACAGGGCTCAGTGCTGGGACCCCAGCTCTTTACAATATACATCAATGATTTGGATGAAGGAATTGAGTGTAATATCTCCAAGTTTGCAGATGACACTAAACTGGGTGGTGGTGTGAGCTGTGAGGGAGACGCTAAGAGGCTGCAGGGTGACTTAGACAGGCTAGGTGAGTGAGCAAATGCATGGCAGATGCAGTATAATGTGGATAAATGTGAGGTTATCCACTTTGGGGGCAAAAAATCGAAGGCAGAATATTATCTGAATGGTGGCAGATTAGGAAAAGGGGAGGTGCAACGAGACCTGGGTGTCATGGTTCATCAGTCATTGAAGGTTGGTATACAGGTACAGCAGGCGGTAAAGAAGGCAAATGGTATGTTGGCCTTCATAGCTAGGGGATTTGAGTACAGGAGCAGGGAGGTCTTACTGCAGTTGTACAGGGCCTTGGTGAGGCCTCACCTGGAATATTGTGTTAGTTTTGGTCTCCTAATCTGAGGAAGGACGTTCTTGCTATTGAGGGAGTGCAGCGAAGGTTCACCAGACCCATTCCCAGGATGGTGGGACTGACATATGAGGAGAGACTGGATCAACTGGGCCTTTATACACTGGAGTTTAGAAGGATGAGAGGGGATCTCATAGAAACATAAAATTCTGACGGGACGGGACAGGTTCGATGCGGGTAGATTGTTCCCGATGTTGGGGAAGTCCAGAACCAGGGGACATAGTCTTAGGATAAGGGGTAAGCCATTTAGGACTGAGATGAGGAGAAACTTCTTCACTCAGAGAGTTGTTAACCTGTAGAATTCCCTGCCGCAGAGAGTTGTTGATGCCAGTTCATTGGATATATTCAAGAGGGAGTTAGATATGGCCCTTATGGCTAAAGGGATCAGGGGGTATGGAGAGAAAGCAGGAAAGGGGTACTGAGGTAAACGATCAGCCATGATCTTATTGAATGGTGGTGCAGGCTCGAAGGGCCAAATGGCCTACTCCTGCACCTATTTTCTATGTTTCTATGAGCACTCTGCAGTCACAATAAAGAGACTAAGGTCACAGCAGTTCAGGCACAGCACTAGGCCTTGTGGAGTTATTCTACAGATAAGTAGAGACATATTAATTGGCGACGAGTACAGATCACAGACTTGCATGCAGAGATGGCTGCTGTTGATAGTTTAGAAAAGTTTTCAGAGGGTGAAGCCTTTACTCGGGTTTCGCTGGCCAGGTATCGCTTCTACCGCCGCACCGAGGGCCAGGATTTAGCGGGATATGCTGCAGACCTACGAAGGCTCGCGGAACCGTGCAAATTTGGCGAACTCCTCAACAATGTGTTGCGGGATGTTTTCGCGATGGGACGGAATGTGAAGCGGACCATCACCTTAAGCCAGGCGTTCACGACCTCAACGTTGAGATCGTCCCAGAATCAAAACTCACTGGCAAGTACCGTGCAGAAAATAACCGTTGATCAAAGAATTAGTCCGACTCAGAGTCCGCCAAGGGGTGTAAATGTGAATCGTTTAACATGTTGGCATTGCGGGGGTAACCATCGGGCCTGTCTGTGTTGATTCAGACACCGTGTGTGCAAAGGCTGCGGCCAAAAGGACCACCTACAGCGAATGTGCAGAAGAACTGCGACTCAAAACGTGGCAGAGGAGTTGGCAGGAGGTTTCCGAACCAGCAAGGATCATACAGTACAAGCTAGAGAGGCGACTCAGCCCGAGGGGTGCACACCTTCACTACCAAAAGTCCCTCCATGATGATGAAAGTCAAGATAAATGGCATTCCTGTTTCCATGGAGTTGGACACGGGGGCGAGTCAGTCACTTATGAGCCAGAAGGCATTTGAGAAACTGTGGGGCAACAAAGAACAAAGACCCAAGCTGAGCCCGATTCAGACAAAGCTGCGCACTTACACCAAGGAACTGATCCCAGTTATCGGCAGTGCGAACGTAAAGGTATCCTATGACGAATTGCCACTGTGGGTTGTACCAGGCGATGGACCAACACTGCTTGGCAGAAGCTGGATGGGGAAGATTCGGTGGAACTGGGAAGACGTCAAAGCACTATCTTCAGTGGACAATGCTTCCTGTGCTCAAGTGCTGAGAAAGTTCCCATCCTTATTTGAACCAGGCATCGGCAACTTCACAGACACCAAAGTGCAGATCCACTTGGTCCCCGAGGCACAGCCCGTTCATCACAAGGCTCAGCGGTCCCTTACACGATGAGGGAGAAAGTGGAGATCGAATTGGACAGACTTCAATGCGAGGGAATCATATCACCAGTCAAATTCAACGAGTGGCCAGCCCGATTGTTCCGGTACTAAAGAGCGATGGCACGGTCAGAATCTGCGGCGACTACAAGGTAATGATCAACCGAGTTTCATTACAGGACCAGTACCCGCTACCCAAAGCCGATGATCTCTTTGCGACATTAGCAGGGGGAAAGGCGTTCACCAAGCTGGATCTAACCTCCGCTTACATGATCCAGGAGCTGGCTAAGTCGTCGAAAAAATGAACATGCATTAACACACACAAGGGACTGTTTTGTATCACAGGTGCCCGTTCGGGGTCCGCTCAGCTGCAACCATCTTCCAAAGGAACATGGAGAGTCTGTTGAGATCGGTTCCACGCACCGTTATATTTCAGGATGACATCCTAATCACTGGTCGTGACACCACCTGCACAACCTGCAAGAGGTTTTAAGTCGACTAAACAGAGTAGGACTCCGGCTGAAACGATCCAAGTGTGTCTTCCTGGCGCCAGAGGTAGAATTCCTGGGGAGGAAGATTGTGGCAAACGGCATCATGCCCACGGACTCGAAGACAGAGGCCATCAAGAATGCACTCAGACCACGAAATGTAATGGAGCTGCGCTCGTTCCTGGGACTCCTCAACTATTTCGGTAACTTTCTTCCAGGGTTGAGTACCTTGTTCGAACCGTTGCACAGGTTGCCTCGCAAGGGAGACGACTGGGTTTGGAGTCAAAATCAAGAGGCTGCCTTCAAAAAGGCCAGAAACTTGCTGTGTTCGAACAAGTTGCTTGTATTGTATGACCCAGGTAAACGTCTAGTTTTAGCATGTGACGCGTCATCATACGGTGTCGGGTGTGTTTTACAGCAAGCAAATGTAGCGGGAAAACTCTAACCGGTTGCATATGCATCCAGAAGTCTATCCAAGGCCGAATGAGCCTACAGTATGGTCGAGAAGAAGGCTTTGACCTGTGTCTATGGGGTTAAAAAAAATGCACCAGTATTTGTTCGGACTCAGGTTCGAGTTAGAAACCGACCACAAGCCCCTAATCTCACTGTTTTCGGAAAGTAAAGGCATAAACACCAATGCTTCATCGCGAATCCAAAGATGGGCACTAACACTGTCGGCCTACGATTATACGATCCGCCACAGGCCAGGCACTGTGAACTGCACCGATGCCCTCAGTCGGCTACCGTTGCCCACCACCGGGGTGGAAATGGCGCAGCCCGCAGACCTGTGCCTGGTCATGGACGCCTTCGAAAGCGAAGGGTCACCCATAACGACCCGCCAGATCAGGAGCTGGACCAACCAGGACCCTGTGTTATCTCTTGTAAAAAGTT
This sequence comes from Pristiophorus japonicus, assembly GCF_044704955.1. Taxonomy (NCBI): domain Eukaryota; kingdom Metazoa; phylum Chordata; class Chondrichthyes; family Pristiophoridae; genus Pristiophorus; species Pristiophorus japonicus. The sequence goes on along the minus strand of NC_091992.1, from coordinate 3,255,446 downwards.
GTATCCTCAATAGTCCCAATGGTCAGTGGTCCCAAGAGAAATGCAAGACGAGATAAGGCCGTTTCACCGTCATAAAGACGAAATGTCCATCCAATCGGATTGCCTCTTATGGGGCAACCGCATCGTCCTGCCAAAAAAAGGCAAGGCAACCTTCACACGCGACCTACACAGTGCCCACCCAAGCATAGTCATGATGCAGGCTATCGCCAGATCCCACGTCTGGTGGCCCGGCATTGACTCAGACTTGGAGTCATGCGTGCACCAGTGTAACACTTGCTCACAATTGAGCAATGCTCCCAGGGAGGCTCCACTTAGTCTGTAGTCCTGGTCCTCAAAACCATGGTCCAGGATCCACGTAGATTTTGCGGGCCCCTTTCTGGGAAAAATGTTCTTCGTTGTAGTGAATGCCTACTCTAAATGGATTGAATGTGTAATAATGGCATCCAGCATGTACACTGCCACCATTGAAAGCCTCAGGGCCATGTTCGCCACCCATGGCCTGCCCGACATTCTGGTCAGCGACAATGGGTCCGTGTTTCACCAGCTCGTAATTCAATGAATTCATGACCTGCAATGGCATCAAGCATGTCAGGTCTGCCCCGTTCAAGCCCGCATCCAACGGCCAAGCGGAGTGGGCAGTCCAAACCATAAAGCAGAGCTCGAAACGTCACGGAAGGCTCCTCACAAACCCGCCTATCCCGGGTGCTGATCAATTACAGGACACGACCCCACTCCCTTATCAGGGGCCGCCCTGCAGAGTTACTAATGAAATATGCACTCAAAACCAAGCTATCCTTAGTCCATCCTGACCTCAACAATCAGGTGGAAACCAGGCGTTATCGGCAAAACATGTACCATGATCTCACGGCTGTATCAGGCGACATCACTGTAAACGACCCGATGTTTGTGCTGCCCCTCCGACAGTGCGGCGCTCCCTCAGTACTGCCCCTCCGACAGTGCGGCGCTCCCTCAGTACTGCCCCTCCGACAGCGCGGCGCTCCCTCAGTACTGCCCCTCCGACAGTGCAGCGCTCCCTCAGTACTGCCCCTCCGACAGTGCAGCGCTCCCTCAGTACTGCCCCTCCGACAGTGCAGCGCTCCCTCAGTACTGCCCCTCCGACAGCGCGGCGCTCCCTCAGTACTGCCCCTCCGACAGTGCGGCGCTCCCTCAGTACTGCCCCTCTGACAGTGCGGCACTCTCTCAGTACTGCCCCTCCGACGGCGCGGCGCTCCCTCAGTACTGCCCCTCCGACAGTGCGGCACTCCCTCAGCACTGCACTGGAGTGTCAGCCTAAATTTTTGTGCTCAAGTCTCTAGAGTGGGGTTTGAACCCACAACCTTCTGACTCAGAGGCTGAATAATAATCGTCCAGGTTTAGGTTCTGTTGCACTAACTGATCCCACAAAAACTATCACCGAAGACCTTCCCAATTCTAACAACGAGCACTCATTGTCCAAATTACTTGCTGCTCAATTCCATGATACAGGATTCTTGAATCGGGCTCAGTTCTTCAAATCATGATTCTAAATGTCATTGGGCAGTGGCAGGCTGGTGAAAGAATACGATTTATACTGTACGAACACACAAGTAGAAAGACTGTCAGACCCTGTAGCTATTTGAGAGTGTAACCCCATCCTCCCTAATCACTGGAATGATCATTCCTGGGAAGACACACATACACACAATTCCAGACAAAGTAACTCTGGGAAACTCTTCCCCCAGTCCCTAGGCAAAGCTCAGGAGACCAGGGTTCCCCCAGGACACATCACTAGATGTACTTAACTAACCGACCTGCCTCACTCCCCAACAAGACCCAGTGACCTCAGGAACACAGAACTGGGAAAAAGCATTGCTGTCCATCAAGCCGTGCCCAAGATCACAGATTTCCCACTGCTCTAGTAACTCCGCCAGAAATTAGTCCATCACCTTCCTGCAAGTGAATACATCATCCACTTGTACTGTCTCCCTGGGTAGATCGTTCCATATATCCACCACCCTATGTTGGGTGGAAAATGGGTGGTTGCAGATTGCATGCCTGATATACATTCAGCCTCAGGGTATACCATGTATCACCGGCAGCTGATCCACCACTGCCATTATACACCTTGGGGCTGTGCGTATATCAGACAGCCAGTCCATGCACACCCAGTGATGGATCATGGGGTGACCTGCTCTCCTCAATTGCGCCCCCACTGAAGTTGAATTTCACACAACTCCGCCCCCCCCCCCCACCCCCACACCATGCATTTTATTAATTTTTCTTCTTCAAGTTTGAATTCTTATCCTTTTGAAAGAACAGAAGAATTAAGAGCAGGAGTCGGCCATACGGCCCCTTAGCCTACTCTTCCATTCAATAAGATCATGGCTGATTTTCAACCTCAACTCCATTTTCCCGTCCAATCCCCATATCCCTTGAGTTCCCCTCGAGTCCGAAAATCTATCGATCTCAGCCTTGAACATACGCAACAACTCAGTATCCACAGCCCTCTGGGGTAGAGAATTCCAAAGATTCACCACCCTCTGAGTGAAGAAATTCCTCCTCATCTCAGTCGAGTGTACACCGAGTGTAATGTAGCCAAATTTGCTGATGGTACTGTTGTGTATCTGTAAAGCATGCACTCCCATGTTCTGCCACCAGGGAGTGCATCCCCTGATGTCCCAAGGGATCCCAGCATCCCTTGGGAGCACTGTATATAAGCCGGCCCCTAAGGCCTGTTCCTCACTCTGGAGTGTCTTATTAAAGACTGAGGTCACTGTTACTTTAACCTCCCTGTGTGCAGCCTCATCTGTGTCAGGAACACAATAGATACAAGGACAGGTGGGAAAGCAAGTTGTGAGGAGGACGCAAAGAATCTACAAAGGGATATAGACAGGTTAAGTGAGTGGGCAAAAATTTGGCAGATGGACTATAATGTGGGAAAATGTGAGGTTATCCAATTTGGTCGGAAAAATAAAAAAGCTAATTATTACTTAAATGGAGAGAATTACAAAATGCGGTGGTACAGAGGGATCTGCGGGTCCTTGTACATAGAAACATAGAAAATAGGTGCAGGAGCAGGCCAATCAGCCCTTCGAGCCTGCACCACCATTCAATATGATCATGGCTGATCATGCAACTTCAGTACCCCATTCCTGCTTTCTCTCCATACCCCCTGATCCCTTTAGCCGTAAGGGCCACATCTAACTCCCTTTTGAATATATCTATCGAACTGGCCTCAACAACTTTCTGTGGTATAGAATTCCACATGCTCACAAACTCTCTAAGTGAAGAAGTTTCTCATCTCGGTCCTAAATGGCTTATCCCTTATCCTTAGACTGTGACCCCTGGTTCTGGACTTCCCCAAATCGGGAACATTCTTCCTGCATCTAACCTGTCCAGTCCCATCAGAATTTTATATGTTTCTATGAGATCCCCGCTCATTCTTCTAAACTCCAGTGGATACAAGCCTAGTCGATCCAGTCTTTCTTCATTTGTCAGTCCTGCCATCCCGGGAATCAGTCTGATGAACCTTCGCTGAACTAGGATGGCCAGCTCTCCAGTTGGTTCCTCGACATACTGGTCTAGAAAACCATCTGTTATACACTCCAGGAAATCCTCCTCCACCGTATTGCATGAAACACAAAAAGTTAGCATGCAGGTACAGCAAACAATTAGGAAGGCAAATGGAATGTTGGCCTTTATTGCAAGGAGTATAAAAGTAGGGAAGTCCTGCTACAACTGTACAGGGCATTGCTAAGACCACACCTGGAGTATTGCGTACGGTTTTGGTCTCCTTATTTAAGGAAGGATATACTTGCACTGGAGGCTGTTCAAAGAAGGTTCACGAGGTTGACTTCTGAGATGGAGGGGTTGTAATATAAAGAAATGTTGAGCAGGTTGGGCCTATACTCACTGGAGTTTAAAAGACTTAGAGTGATCTTATTGAAACATATAAGATTCTGAGGGGGCTTACAGGGTAGATGCAGAGAGAATGTTTCCTCTCGTGGGGGAAGCTAGAATAGGGGGCATAGTTTCAGAATAAGTGGTCGCCCATTAAAGATGGAGATGAGGAGGAATTTCTTCTCGCAGAGGATCCTGAATCATTGGAATTCACTGCCAGAGAGCTGTGGAGGCTGAGTCATTGAATGTTTTTAAGGCGGAGATAGACAGATTTTTGAAAGATAAGGGAGTCAAGGGTTATGGGGAGCGGGCAGGGAAATGGAGTTGAGGCCAGGATCAGATCAGCCATGGTCTAATTGAATGGTGGCACAGGCTCGAGTGGCCGAATGGCCTACTCGTGCTCCTATTTCTTATGTTCTAAATGGCCAACCCCTTATCCTGAGACTATGCTCCCTAGTTCTAGATTCTCCAGCCAGGGGAAACAACCTCTCAGCATCTACCCTGTCAATCCCCCTCAGAATCTTATATGTTTCTGTCATGTATCTCACATTACTGTATATAACTGTATCTTACCACGCTATACATGACTGTAACTGGACATGACCTGTAACAATAAGCATACCTTACCACCAGGGGTGCACTTGCAGGAGACACTCCATACCTGTCCCACTGTGGTATATAAAGAGAGGCCTCAGGCAAGTGCAGCACTGGAGAGCTGGAATTAAAGGTGCAGGTCCTGAGTGACCCTGACTTCAGCCTGTGTCTCGTGTAAGTCAGTACATTAGAGTCAGGACTTAACAGTTTCAATGAGATCTCCTCTCAGTTTTCTAAACTCCAGAGAGTATAGGCCCATTCTACTCAATCTCTCCTCCTAGGTCAATCCTCTGATCCCAGGGATCAACCAGGAAAACCACTGGGTATGTTTAGCTTTAGCTCGATTCACTTGCACATGCTTTGAATGCTCCTCCAATCCTCTCGTACCAAAGCAAAAGGGACTCCTGTGAATTGTGTGTAATTAATGTCTAGTTGTCCCATTTTAAGTTGCAGGTTTTTAATATCTTCTTGTACTATTCATCTCTGTACTAGTCAATCCTTTTGTATGATTGGGAATGTCTAGACAGTGCAGCAGAGAGGCTGCCCTGAGCTGAGCTGGATATGGTACAGGAAGACACGACACAGTAGTCTGAGGATGAGGTGGATGTAGTCAGTCAGTAACACGACCTGGGAAAGTGGTGGATAATTGCACAGGGCAATTTAGTCTTGCAGCAGTAATAGTCTCGTGCACAAAGCCTTCCTAAGGACATGTCCAACAGTGATTTTGAGTGATGTGTAATTAGGCAGTAAAGTAGTTGTAATGGAGCAGTGCAGTGGAGCATCAGCACACAGTCTGCATGGAGAGTTAGAGCACAGAGCATAGTGCCCCACATGGTGTCTTTCTAATCTGAGCCATGTCATTGAGGAGGAGTGCATCCCCACTGGGACTGCAAGGGCAACACTGGCCCATCATCACTCAAACACTATGTGTAATATTGGAAGAGCACAGCAGGGAAAAGGAAGAATATTCTGCAGCATGATTTTTTGTTAAATGCATGGGCATGTGTGAGGTCAAAGGGAAATGAGTTTTAGGTACACTAATTACATCGGATATACAGCACAGAAACAGGCCATTTGGCAGAACCAGTCCATGCCGGCGTTTCTGCTCCACTCGAGCCTTCTCCTGTCTTTCCTTATCTAACTCTATCAGCATAACCCTCTCTTCCCTTCTGCCTCATATGCTTTCTTGTCTAGCCTCCCATTAAATACATCGATATTATTCACATCAACCCCTCCCTGTGGCAGCGAGTTCCACATTCTCACCATTTTCTGGGTAAAGAAGTTTTTCCTGAATTCCCGATTGGATTTCTTGGTGACTATCCTGTATTGCTGGCCCCTAGTTTTGCTCTTCTCCACAAGTGGAAACACTCTCTCTGTGTTTACTCTATCTGTTATACATGCAGACTATAGATATACTCTCAGTGTAGTCACTGTATAGTTGCATAAGATGGAGACTTGTTCACCTGATGTACTATCAATAAAGTTTACACTGTGTATATACATGCTGGCACCACTAGAGGGTGCAACTGGTGGAGACCAGGGTTTCCTGCCCCGGTGGCAGGGGCTGTATAAAAGGGGAGCCACCATGCGCTGCCTCACTCTGGAGTTACGAATAAAGGACCAATGTCACTACAGTTTGAGTACAACACATTGCCTCGTGGAGTCATTCAGAAGTGCATTACAGACATAATAACTGCCGACGAGAATAAGGACTTTCACGCGATTATGGCTACCTTTGGCACACTAAAAGACTTCACAAAGGGTGATGATTGGGATGCCTTCACGGAAAGGCTCGAGCAATATTTCATGGCAAACGACCTGGCAGGGGAGATGGACACATTGGCGGAGAAGTGCAAGGCTACACTGCTGACCAGTTGTGGGCCCGAGGTCTACCGCCTCGTCGGGGACTTGCTGGCACCCACGAAGGCCAAGGATAAGACATTCGATGAGCTGACTGATCTAATTCGCGACCAACTAAAACCAAAAGAGAGCATCCTTACGGCTAGGCACAGATTCTACAATCACCGTAGACCTGAGGGCCAGGAGATTGCAAAATATGCTACCGACCTCAGGAGACTTGCGGCACCGTGTGATTTTGGCATGCACCTCAACGATGCATTGCGAGACATCTTCGTTATCGGAATTGGTCACGAGGGCCTCCTTCACAAGCTATTATCTGTCGACACCACAGTCAACCTGCAGAAGGCCATCAGCATCAGTCAAGCATTCATGATCTCGACTTGCAGCACCAAGTAAATTATTTATCCTGTGGACTCAAACCCGGCAAGTACTGTACACAGAATGGTGCCTTTCACAGGCAAGACTGTAGAACGTGGCTCTGCCCAGGGCAGAGAGCACAGACCTCAGGTAATTCCAGAACTCAGAGTCTGCCGAGGGGTGCTAATCGAGTAGCACCATGCTGGTGTTGCGGAGGAAACCATAGGGCTCACCAGTGTCGGTTTGCTGAGTACATATGCAAACATGAAGGACTACCTTCAGTGTATGTGTAAAAGAAATACGGCTCACTGTCTAGCAGAGGAGTCGATAGATGACTGAATCCAGCGGGGAGTATGATGATTTGGCCAGAGAGGCAGCTCAGCCCCAAGAAGTGTATGGAGTGTATACCTGCACCACCGATTGTCCTCCAGTGAAGATGGAAGTTGAGATAAACGGCGTTCCAGTCTTCATGGAAGTGGACATGGGAGCGAGCCAGTCAGTGATGAGCCAGGATGCCTTTGGGAGGCTATGGAACGAAAAACGACCTGAGCTGGTTCCAGTACAGGAAAAGTTGCTCACCTACACCAAGTAACTGATCCCAGTCCTCGGTAGTGCGGATGTAAGTGTAATCCATAATGGCGTGGTGCACAAGTTACCTCTGTGGATTGTTGCAGGTGATGGTCCAACGCTACTCGGAAGAAGGTGGATGGGGAAGATCCAGTGGAAATGGGAAGACCTCTTCACTCCAGCAATCGATGTCCCCCGTGCTCAGAGGCAGAGCAAAACCTCACCTTCGCTTGGGCCAGGCACCAGAGAACAGACCAACACAGCACCTGAGGCACAGACTGTCCATCACGACTGCGTGGCAATGATCCGACCGGAACGACCTAAAAGTACCTTCCCAAGCTTCAGTGGCAGGACTCCTGGGGAGGACAATCGAATTCACAGGCACTCTTCCAGCTTTTGTGGCAGAATCGCAGGAGAGAAGGATCAAGGCAGTCGACCTCGAGGACAGAGGCAAGATGGCGTCCCTGCTGCAGCGAGGTGCAGCGTGGCGGAAAAAAAAGATGGCCGCGGCCAGACCACGAGGTGCAACGCTGAGGGACCAACAAAGGATTTGATTGGGGTAAAGCCAGCAGGTTCTCTTAAAGGAGACCTGCAACCAGCTGAACTTAAAGAGACATTGTATGCATGGCAATCAATGTAATGAACCGATTAAGATTGTGAACAAAATGTTGTTGCGAGATGTCAGGAATAGATGTCAGGAAAGTGTCCCCAAAAGTAGCAAGCCAATGACCTCAGAAGGGTGAAGGCATTGATCCCCTGCCCCAGGTCTATCCCACACTGCAGGCACCCGATGGCACTATTCGCCACGGACCGAGAAATGAAAACAGCGCCAATACGCGCAGTCGGCCGCCGTTGCCCAACACCCGGGTGGAGATGGCGCAGCCCCCAGACCCAATCGCTAGCTTGGCCATGTCCAGGAGCGAAAGGTCAGAACCACTGAGTTCTCCAAACGGGACCTGGAACAGCCAGGTTCCCAACATCGTGAGAGAGCAGGCAGAAGATTCCTCAAAGGGGAACAGGGAGGCCACACACATCTGTGGCTCTGCCCACCACTAGACAACGACAAAGGCCCTGAGTCCTGGCTCAGTGAGCGAACCAAGCTCCCCCCGCTAGCAGGGGCACAGCGCCACTATCAGACAACTAGAACCCCGTCCGGTTGCTCTGGAACCTGCGTCTTTGCATATCTGTACTGCTACCTCAGTACTTACCATGACTGAACCATGAATGCAATCCACCCAATCCTGGCACACAACCGTAAAACGTAACAAATGTATGTCACTGAATCAAGGTGTCACGATACAAACGGTAACTTCCTTTCTTTGTACTTGCACCGTGTCTGATCCTGTATGTTAATGTAACGGGCCTGCTGCATGATCTCACTGGGGGGCGGGGGGAAATGGGTGTATGTAGCCATGGACACACACATGGATCACACCCAGAACCCACTGGGACCTCCACTGCATCATCGAACCATCCGAACTGGTAACCACTACCCAACGTTGTGGCAAAAGGACTTGGGGGTTAACAGGGAGAGAGCCAAGCCAAAGCACAGCCAAGGTGCAAGGGCTATTGGCGCTTAAGTCTGGGGAGAACTAAGCAAGAGCACATAGTGCAAAGGTAATCGGCACAAAAGACTTGGGGGAGAGTGATGTTATATATGCAGACTATAGATATACTCTCTGTGTAGTCACTGTACAGTTGCATAAGATGGAGACTTGTTCACCTGATGTATTATCAATAAGGTTTACACTGTGTATATACTATGCTGGCACCACTAGAGGGTACAACTGGTGGAGACAGGGGTTTCCTGCCCCTGTGGCAGGGGCTCTATAAAAGGGGAGCCACCATGCGGCTGCCTCACTCTGGAACTATGAATAAAGGACCAAGGTCACTACAGTTTGAGTACAACACATTGCCTCATGGAGTCATTCATAAGTGCATTACAGACATAATAACTGGCGACGAGAATGCGGACTTTCACGCGATTATGGCTACCTTTGGCACACTAGAAGACTTTGCAGAGGGTGATGATTGGGACAGTGTGCAAAGGAAACCTGCAGAGTTTCAGCTTCTGAACAAACATTCTTTTACCTCTACATTAAGTGACACCTCGGCAGAATTGCATTTTTAAAAATATTCATCTACAACAGTCTCCTGCTCAGTCAGTGCCTGTAACATTGGCCCAGAATTCAAACACATGGAGCCCGTTTATTGGGCACGAATCGACCACCTAAGCTCCAATATGGCAGGCAGGAAACGCTCGCTCATTACAAGCTGGAAGTTTGCCACTTGACATATTGGCAAAAGCTAAAAGATCAGCGTGCACTGCCCACCAAGAATGGGGCCCGCCCGAATTTCTAACAATGAGAAAGCCTGTGCTATTGTCATGGGTGAAAATAACATTGTTACTTTAGTATAAAAGTATAAAATGTTGGAAATACTCAGCAGGTCAGGCAGCATTTGATTGGGGATTTTCAGCATCCGTAGTAATTGGCTTTTAGTGTTATTCCTACTTTGCTACTGGATTTAATCAGGCTTGATGAGCAATCCTAACCTGACAGGAAAAGGTTCTCAGAAAGCAGGATTGCACTGGTAGGTTTGCAGTTATTCTTCATTCTAAACATGCCAGAATGAACAGCACCATAATGCAGGTCAGTGCTCTGTGTCTATCACAGCTTGCATTTATAGGGTATCTTTAATGGGGGAAAGCAGCCCTAAGGCACTCAGAGGTGGAAGGGACAAGGAAAGCTGACCCAAAGATAGTGAAATTAGCGCAGGTGACCAAAAGCTTGGTCAAAGAGGTAGGTTTTAAGGAGCAGCTTATAAAGGAGGAGTGAGAGATTTAGGGAAGGAATTCCAGAACTTAGGGCCTTGGCAGCGGAGGGCATGGCCGCCAATGGTGAAGAGATTAAAATCGTGGATGTGCAGGAGGCCACATCTCCCCGTGTGAAGCCCTCCAACATTACCATTCCATACACATTTTCTGCCTGAAGATGAATGTGCTGTCAATAGCGGGAAGGGATAATATATCTTCCATGGGAATCCTCCATGGAGTTAGAAAGTCACTGAATACAGAACACAGTGGTGAATTCTGCAATCCCTTTACTCTGGTGCTTTTATGGTTTTCACAGAATCATAGAATGATACAACACAGAAGGAGGCCATTCAGCCCTTTGTGTCTGTGCCGGCTTTTTGGAGAGCTCTTTCCCCATAGCCCTGTTTCCCTTACTTCCCATTGTGTGAGAAACACGAGTAAATTAGTGTCACTGGGCAGCCACTGCACATCTATAAGTTGCTGTTCAAACCTATAACATCAATATTCCAGGTGCAGCAAGTGTTCTTAGTACAGTAACATCTGGTTATATTAACCAGCTCCTGGTTACATATGTAAGACTTGTCAATCGTACTTTAAAGTCAGAATATAAACGCAGTCCATTGAAACCGTTTATAGCGATTCTGAGTCATCGATACACGAGAACAGCTACTGCCAAATAAAGGTGTTAGGTACAGAAGTCAGCCATTCAGCCCATCGAGCATGCATCACCATTTTGTCAACATTTTATCTTTCGATGCATTTAAGGGGAAGCTGGATAAACACATGGGGGAGAAAGGAATAGAAGGATATGGTGATGGGGTGAGATGGAGAGGGTGGGAGGGGGCTGGTGTGGAGGATAAACCCCGGCACGGAGCGGTGGGACATAAACCCCGGCACGGAGCGGTGGGACATAAACCCCGGCACGGAGCGGTGGGACATAAACCCCGGCACGGAGCGGTGGGACATAAACCCCGGCACGGAGCATGGGACATAAACCCCGGCACGGAGCGGTGGGACATAAACCCCGGCACGGAGCGGTGGGACATAAACCCCGGCACGGAGCGTGGGACATAAACCCCGGCACGGAGCGGTGGGACATAAACCCCGGCACGGAGCGTGGGACATAAACCCCGGCACGGAGCGGTGGGACATAAACCCCGGCACGGAGCGGTGGGGCATAAACCCCGGCACGGAGCGGTGGGACATAAACCCCGGCACGGAGCGGTGGGGCATAAACCCCGGCACGGAGCGGTGGGACATAAACCCCGGCACGGAGCGGTGGGGCATAAACCCCGGCACGGAGCGGTGGGGCATAAACCCCGGCACGGAGCGGTGGGACATAAACCCCGGCACGGAGCGGTGGGGCATAAACCCCGGCACGGAGCGGGGGGGCCGAATGTCCTGTTTCTGTGCTGCACATTTATGTAATTCTGTTTAAATTCTCATTTCTTGCTTTTTCTCCAAATCCTTTAATACCCTTACTTCCCACATATTCATTTCTCTCTTAAACAGCATGAATGTGCATCTAATACCTTCTGGGGCAATGCATGGCACATTGTCACAACTCTTTGTATCGTTTTTCCTGGATTTCCTTTTAACTAGTTTACTTTAAACTCTCTCTCCTTATTCTGGATTCCACAACTAGAGGAAGGGCCAATTCCCATTGAATCCACCAATTCCCTTCTTTATCTCAAACCCCTCGGTCAGATCACCCCTAATCTCCTCATCTGCAGCGACTATAACCCAGTCTCTCACCACAGCTCATTCACTCCGACCCTGGCAAATGGTCACAAAACTTCCTCCCAGGCCAGTATATCCTTGCTCAGGTGGGCACCTACAACCAAACAAAATGTTCCAAAAGAGACCAACCAGTGCTCTGTGTAATTGCTGCAGATCAGCCATGAACTTATTGAATGGCGGAGCAGGCTCGAGGGGCCGAATGGCCGACTCCTGCTCCTATTTCTTATGTGCTTAGAGCCTCTTTGCTTTTATATCCTAAACCTTTTGAGATGAAGCCCATCATCCCAGTTGCTGTTTTGATCACTTTTTGTACCTGGGAGTTAGCTTTTAATGACTTGTGTACCTGGACCCCAAAAATCCTTTTGTTCATCTATTCCACCCAAGACATCGACTGTGTCAGGTTCTCGCCTCCCCTCACTCACTCTAATCTATCTCCCTCTGAACTTGCAGCTTTCCGTTCTCTCAGGTCCAACCCTGACATCGTCAGCAAACCTGCTGACGGAGGAGACGCTGTTGCTGCTTGGCGAAAGTACCTCCACCTTGCGGAGGCTGAACACAAACTCTCTGACACCTCCTACCGACCCCTGGTAACCATGACCCCAGTACTGAACACCAAGCCGTCATCTCCCAGACCATCACTGATCTCATCTCCACTGGAGGTCGCCTACTCACGACCTCTAACCTCACAGTCCCCCAGCCTTGCACAGCCCACTTCTACCTCCTTCCTACGATACAGTACCAGGACTGTCCCAGGAGACCAAACGTTTCATCCTGCTCCCGCCCCATGGAACTAATTTCTTCTCATCTCGACTCAGCTTTTTCTCCCCTTGTCCACTCCCTGCATCCGCAAATCTCCCGACGCCCTCTGCCACTTTAATCAATTCCAGTTTCCTGACCCTAACCATCTCCTTTTCACCATGGACGTACAATCGTAAGGTCCCTCTATACCTTCATGCCCCACCAGGACAGCCTGTGCACCATTCACTTCTTCCCCAAACACTGGCCCACCCAGTCGCCATACATCACCACCCTTCTCCACCTGGCTAAACTCTCACATTGAAAAACTTTTCATTTAACTCCACTCACTTTCTCCAAATAAAAGGTGTCGCTATGGGAACCCGCATGGGCCCTAGGTATGCTGGTCTTTTTGTAGGATATGTGGAACAATCTTTGCTCTGGTCCTTGGTGCTTGGTCTAGATACTCCTGGTCTAAGCTCAGACATGAAGAATAGCCACTTCAATTTGGAGTTGACTCGCATCCCACCGGGCCGTCAAATCTTCAGGCAAGGAGGAGAGAGGGAAGTGCCTGAGGCAGATTTTGTTTTTAAGCAAGTCTTGCTATCGAATTGCTGTCATTAACTGTTGTAACCCAGGGCTCTCCCTGGGCAACTGGGGCTAATGTAGGTTGCCAGCATGTTTGGTTTTAATTTTGCCTGGAAATGACTGTCGGTCGATACTTCCCTTTATCTGTATTCCTGGAAATTAAACTAAATTGTGAGCACTGCAATCAAGGCAGTGCAAGTGTCTGGCACTGCCTTCCCTCGGGAAAGGTAGTAAATTCATATTCCTAATCATTTCGACATTTGTTTTTAAATATAAATATAATTATAAGCACAAAGCAATATCTAACTCAGCGTGTTCACCCATAAGCAGAAACGGTCTTGTGAATATTTAATATTTAAAATACCCAAGAAGCAGGAAGCCTGACAGTCTCTCCAACCCTCTACTACCCTTTTTAGTCTTTTTTTGTTCATTACACTTTCTATTTTCACAAGAAACATCACTTTGCGTTTTCTGCACCATGCAAGAGTTCATGTATTATGGAATGTGTTTTTATTCTGTTGCTCTGCATCTTTCTCCTTGAAGCACTCAAGCCTGCTTTGCCGAGGTGATCTTACAAAAGCTGAAGGGTCGTAAAATATTAACTACCAGGATTTTCCTCTGGCTCTGCAAAGTTCACTGATTTTTATTACTCCCAGTGACACACCTGATTAATTGGAACAAGCTGCAATGTCGTTGCGACAGGTAGCTTACTTGCCTGTGGATTAAAACAGTTTATAAACTTGCAGAAATGAAAATCAGAATGAGATATAACATACTGTGCAATCTTGGTCCCGGCCTTTTATTTCCTGAATATTAGTCCAGTGCTACTTCTGACATCAGTGCGTCCAGAGGGAACTCTGCAAGCTGACTCCTCAGTAATTCTCTCCTCTCCTGCTACCTGGCCGCTTTTATATTTAATACCATCGGTGCACTGAACAGCAGCCTTGGCCAAGTTTACATTGGCTTGCATTTCAACAACTTCAGTGCAAACAAGATGTCAAAGTGTCCTCTTACCTTTTCCTACTGACCCCAGACAGCAATGCAGCTCCTTCAGCCCGTGTGAGCAAATGACATTGAGCAGCAATGGGAGGGGAAAAAAAATTAAATGGTTACATCAGATGCATCAGAATGGCAGCTGGGAGCGGTAAACATGAGCTTTTATGTGCCCGAGGCACTGCTACATGAGAAAAGGTGAATATATTGTCATATTTGGATTGTTTTCCATGGTATCCGAGACAGCAGGGTACAACACATTTAACTCCAATAATTCCTCAGGTAGGTGAACCACTGATTGCTCACTCAACAAAACTTCACCCCCAGCCTCTTTCAGGTGTGCTGCTCACCATGTGTTGGGGTCTGAGAGGCCGTGTGACACTCTGTGGGTGAAGCAGCTTTAGGAGGTTGCCGTCCATTGGGTACTTGGCTCTGTTCCTTTCCCAAGTGCAGGAAAGTTGTGCAATCAGCAGCGGTAATGAGAGCAGTATTACTCGGTGAAGTTTACACCTCGCCTTTCCACTTTGGTTCGGTTAGTAATGTGCTCACCGTGGTTGTGGGTTCAAACCCTACACCACGATCTGAGTGCAGAACCTCAGCTGTCACAACAGTCACTACCAAGGGACTGCTAACTTATCACAGGTCTGGTTCTACACATTACATCAAAATGAGGCCCTGTCTGCCAGTTCAGGTGAGTGCTTGAATAACAAATAATGGAAAGACAGCAAGACTTGCATTTCTATAGCACCTTTCATGACCTCAGGACATTCCAAAGCGCTTTACAGCCAATGAGATACTTTTTGAAGTGTAGTCACTGTTGTAATGTAGGAAATACGGCAGCCAATTTGCACACAGCAAGCTCCCACAAACAGCAATGTGATAATGACCAGATAATCTGTTTTTTTGTGATGTTGATTGAGGGATAAATATTGGCCATAACACTGGGGATAACTCTCCCGCTCTTCTTCAAAATAGTGCCATGGGATCTTTTAGGTCCACCTGAGAGAGCAGATTGACAGTTGGTTTAATGTCTCATCCGAAAGGCAGGACAGTGCAGCACTCGCTCAGAACTACACTGGGAATGTCAGCCTAGATTTTGTGCTCAAGTCTCTGGAGTGGGACTTGAACCCACAACCTTCTGACTCAGAAGGCAAGAGTGCTACCCACTGAGCCACAGCTGACACAACTAGAACAGGCGTCTCTCTTGCAGTCTCTCTGTGTATGACATCTCAATTATTGACAAAGCTATGTTTGACCACTTCCTTGACTCTTGCACCCACATCACTCTCTCCTTCTTCAGTGCCATTATCCTGTCCATCCACCCCTGGAACAACTCTTGCTTAGCTCCCATAGGCCAACATCACCATTGGTTCCCTTTCAGGTATTATCCCTCTCCCCTGTAAAACTGCAGTCACAAGCTGAGCCACATCATTCACAACCTTGGCGTTGTGTTTGACACCAAGATGAGCTTCCAACCAAATATCCGCTCCATCATTAAGACCGCCTATTTCCAGCTCCACAACATCGCCCGTCTCCGCCCCTGCCTCAGCTCATCTGCTGCTGAAGCCCTCATCCATGCCTTTGTTACCTCTAGACTTGACTATTCCAGTGCTCTCCTGACTGTCCCCCAACTTATATAAGAACATAATAAATAGGAGCAGGAGTTGGCCATTTGGCCCCTCGAGCCTGCTCCGCCATTCAATAGGATCATGGCTGATCTGATCCTGGCCTCAGCTCCATTTCCCCGCCTGCTCCCCATAACCTTCGACTCCCTTATCTTTTAAAAATCTGTCTATCTCCACCTTCAATACATTCAATGACTCAGCCTCCACAGCTCTCTGGGGCACAGAATTCCAAAGATTCATGACCCTCAGAGAACAAAATTCCTCCTCATTTCCATTTTAAATGGGTGACCCCTTATTCTGAAACTATGCCCCCTAGTTCTAGATTCCCCCACGAAGGAAAACATCCTCTCCGCATCTACCCTGTCAAACCCCCTCAGAATCTTATACGTTTCAATAAGATCACCTCTAAGACTTCTAAATTCCAATAAGTATAGGCCCAACTTTTCTTCATACGACAACCCCTTCATCTCAGGAATCAACCGAGTGAACCTTCTCTGAACAGCGTCCAGTGCAAGTATATCCTTCCTTAAATAAGGAGACCAAAACTGTACGCGGTACTCCAGGTGTGGTCTTACCAATACCCTGTACAGTTGTAGCAGGACTTCCCTACTTTTATACTCCATCCCCTTTACAATAAAGGCCAACATTCCATGTTGTCTTCCTAATTACTTGCTGTACCTGCATACTAACTTTTTGTGTTTCATGCACAAGAACCCCCAGATCCCTCTGCACCAACTCATTTTGTAATCTCTCCTCATTTAAATAATAATTTGCTTTTTTATTTTTCCTACTAAAGTGGATAACCTCACATTTTCCCACATTATACTCTATCTGCCAAATGTTTGCCCACTCACTTACCCTGTCTATATCCCTTTGTAGATTCTTTGTGTCCTCCTCACAATTTGCTTTCCCACCTATCTTTGTATCATCAGCAAACTTGGCTACATTACACTCGGCCCCTTCATCCAAGTCATTAATATAGATTGTAAATAGTTGAGGCCCCAGGATTGATCCCTGTGGCAACCCACTAGTTACTGTTTACCAACCGGAAAATGACCCATTTATCCCACCCGATATGAATGTGTGCTCATCCAAACTCTGCTGCTCATATCTTAACTCGCACCAAGTCCCATTCCCTTTAAGCTGCACGAGTGCTCAGCGTTCTAGGCAGCCCGCACAGCCGGCTTGCCAGCTTTTCAATGTAAAAACCGCGCATGCGCTATACGTTGAATGGCCCGCGCAGCCCCATAAAGGGGCCATACGGCGCCAACAAAAATTAGAGGGAACATTACCCATCACCCTCGCTGACCTACATTTGCTCTTGGTTTTGACAATGCCTTGATTTTAAAATCCTCATTCTTGTTTTCGCTTGTATTAGAGTGTCAGCTGTGGCTCAGTGGGCAGCACACTCGCCTGAGTCAGGAGGTTGTGGGTTCAAATCCCATTCCAGGGACTTGAGCACAAAAAATCTGGGCCGACACTCCAGTGCAGTGCTGAGGGAGCGCTGCACTGTCGGAGGTGCCGTCTTTTAGATGAGATGTTAAACCGAGATCCCGTCTGCTCTCTCAAGTGGACGTAAAAGATCCCATGGCACTATTTCGAAGAAGAGCAGGGGAGTTATCCCCGGTGTCGTAGCCAATATATGTCCCTCAATCAATATAGCAAAAAAAAAACAGATTATCTGGTCATTATCACATTGCTGTTTGTGGGAGCTTGCTGTGCACAAATTGGCTGCTGCGTTTCCCACATTACAACAGTGACTATACTTCAAAAGTACTTCATTGGCTGTAAAGTGCTTTGAGACATCTGGTGGTCATGAAAGGTGCTATATAAATCCAAGTCTTTCTTTTTTTAAATTCCCTCCATGACCCTCCCTATCTCTGTAATCCCCTCCAGCCCTACAACTCCCTGAGATCTCTGCACTCCTCCAATTCTGGCCTCCTGCACATCCCTGATTATAATCGCTCCACCATTGGCGGCCGTACCTTCAGCTGCCTGGACCCTAAGCTTTGGAATTCTCTCCCTAAACCTCTCCACCTCTCTTCATTTACGATGCTCCTTAAAACCTACCTTTTTGACCAAGCTTTTGGTCATCTGTCCTGATATCTCCTTCTGTGGCTCAGTGTCAAATTTTGATTGACAACGCTCCTGTGAAGTGCCTTGGGATGTTTTACGATGTTAAAGGTGCTATATAAATGCAAGTTGTAGTTGTTGTCATCACCTGATCTTTAAAAAAACACTCTTGACCCATGTGTTCGCTCTGATCATTGTCCCAACTCCAACCTCCATGAATGTGTTGCTTTGTTAAAATCACACGTTCTAATTCATTCTTTCCCAGGGCTCCAAAACTATGGAACTCCTTCCCTCCCTCAGTCTTTCTTCCTCCTACACTCGATAAATGTTAAAAGCCCATCAAACAATGACATCCAGATTGACCTGATCTCCTCTCCTGTCCTTTGGTGCCCTGCACGATGGGGCATGAGCCTCTGCTCACCTTTCTCAATTTGGAAAAGTGAAAGATGTTAAAGAACAACCCCTGAATGTAGTACTTGTGGTGGAGAGAAACTGGGCATTAGGATCAAAGAGTTAGGAGATGTGATTAAAACATTAGTTCTATAGGTTGGGTTTGAGAAGGCATTTGAAGTGGAGAGAGAAAACCAGGCAGAGGGCTTCAGTGAGGGAGTGCCCGACAGTAGTGATGAGACAAATGACAGGGCGGAGGGGAGATGCACAAGAGAAAAGTGTTGGGAGGAACAAAGGCCTCGGGCAGGTAGGAGTGCAGAAGTCACAGAGGAAGGGAAGAGAAAGGCCAGGAGGATTTGCAAATTAGGGACATGGATTTCTGAATTCAATGCATTGAAGGATAGAGAGCCAGTGTAGAATGGTGAGCCCTGGGGTATGGGAGGTGGCAGAATTTGGGATAAAGTAGAGTTTGCGGAGTTTGGGAGATCAGGAAAAAGGACATTGGAGATGACCAAAGGGCGGATTCGGGTTTCAGTGGAACCAAACAGCTAAACGACTGCAAAGCAGCATTGTAAATACTGTAAGATCTAGCCAGCAGAAACTAAATACAAGATCCAGTTGACATCAGATACAGATATAGCATCAGACAGTGAGATATGCAATAAAGACAAATGATCTGTGGCATGTCGAGAATGGAGTAGAGTACAGACATGTAGGTGTATCCTGAGGTGCTCTGGCAGGTACAGAAAGTGGCACAGTTTTGATCCCAATAGCTGCATCAGTTAATTTCAACATTGTATACTTTACTGCACCTGGCATTACAAGGGTCTCAAGGCTTACTTTTCCACAGCTGTGTGAGTGCAGGATAGAATATACCAAGGCTTGTCCCATTGACAAATATTACATCAGAACTCAAATGATTTTAATGTACATCAGGCTCTTAATCCCCTCATCATCCACTGGGGATGAAGTTCAATTACAGCACAGACTGATAGATGAAAATCTCAGCTCTCTGCAATCTGTAAGGGTCTTTTCTGAAATGATTTGGGCAGTCCTACTCCAGTTCTTAGTGTACATGGGTCCACAATACAAATTAGCTACAATTTGGCACAGCACTGGTAACCTCACGCAATGGTAACAAAACAGAGTGTTTTTAAGGCATGTGGTTGGGACAGTGTAGAGGGAGCTGTACTCTGTATCTAACCCCGTGCTGTACCTGCACTGGGAGTGTTTGATGGGACAGTATAGAGGGAACTTTGCTCTGTACCTAACCCCGTCCTATACCTGCGCTGGGAGTGTTTGATGGGACAGTGTAGAGGGAGCTTTACTCTGTATCTAACCCATGCTGTACCTGCCCTGGGAGTGTTTGATGGGACAGTGTAGAGGGAGCTTTACTCTGTATCTAACCCTGTGCTGTACCTGCCCTGGGAGTGTTTGATGGGACAGTGTAGAGGGAGCTTTACTCTGTATCTAACCCATGCTGTACCTGCCCTGGGAGTGTTTGATGGGACAGTGTAGAGGGAGCTTTACTCTGTATCTAACCCTGTGCTGTACCTGCCCTGGGAGTGTTTGATGGGACAGTGTAGAGGGAGCTTTACTCTGTACCTAACCCCATGCTGTACCTGCACTGGGAGTGTTTGATGGGACAGTGTAGAGGGAGCTTTACTCTGTATCTAACCCCGTGCTATACCTGCGCTGGGAGTGTTTGATGGGACAGTGTAGAGGGAGCTTTGCTCTGTATCGAAGCCCGTGCTATACCTGCGCTGGGAGTGTTTGATGGGACAGTGTAGAGGGAGCTTTACTCTGTATCTAACCCCGTGTGGTACCTGCGCTGGGAGTGTTTGATGGGACAGTATAGAGGGAACTTTGCTCTGTACCTAACCCTGTCCTATACCTGCGCTGGGAGTGTTTGATGGGACAGTGTAGAGGGAGCTTTACTCTGTATCTAACCCCGTGCTGTACCTGCCCTGGGAGTGTTTGATGGGACAGTGTAGAAGGAGCTTTGCTCTGTATCTAACCCCATCCTATACCTGCGCTGGGAGTGTTTGATGGGACAATGTAGAGGGAGCTTTACTCTGTATCTAACCTGTACTGTACCTGCCCTGGGAGTGTTTGATGGGACAGTGTAGAGGGAGCTTTACTCTGTATCTAACCCATTGTAGTGTTTGATGGGACAGTGTAGAGGGAGCTTTACTCTGTATCTAACCCTGTGCTGTACCTGCCCTGGGAGTGTTTGATGGGACAGTATAGAGGGAACTTTGCTCTGTACCTAACCCCGTCCTATACCTGCGCTGGGAGTGTTTGATGGGACAGTGTAGAGGGAGCTTTACTCTGTATCTAACCCCGTGCTATACCTGCGCTGGGAGTGTTTGATGGGACAGTGTAGAGGGAGCTTTACTCTGTATCTAACCCCGTGCTATACCTGCGCTGGGAGTGTTTGATGGGACAGTGTAGAGGGAGCTTTACTCTGTATCTAACCCTGTGCTGTACCTGCCCTGGGAGTGTTTGATGGGACAGTGTAGAGGGAGCTTTACTCTGTACCTAACCCCATGCTGTACCTGCACTGGGAGTGTTTGATGGGACAGTGTAGAGGGAGCTTTACTCTGTATCTAACCCCGTGCTATACCTGCGCTGGGAGTGTTTGATGGGACAGTGTAGAGGGAGCTTTGCTCTGTATCGAAGCCCGTGCTATACCTGCGCTGGGAGTGTTTGATGGGACAGTGTAGAGGGAGCTTTACTCTGTATCTAACCCCGTGTGGTACCTGCGCTGGGAGTGTTTGATGGGACAGTATAGAGGGAACTTTGCTCTGTACCTAACCCTGTCCTATACCTGCGCTGGGAGTGTTTGATGGGACAGTGTAGAGGGAGCTTTACTCTGTATCTAACCCCGTGCTGTACCTGCCCTGGGAGTGTTTGATGGGACAGTGTAGAAGGAGCTTTGCTCTGTATCTAACCCCATCCTATACCTGCGCTGGGAGTGTTTGATGGGACAATGTAGAGGGAGCTTTACTCTGTATCTAACCTGTACTGTACCTGCCCTGGGAGTGTTTGATGGGACAGTGTAGAGGGAGCTTTACTCTGTATCTAACCCATTGTAGTGTTTGATGGGACAGTGTAGAGGGAGCTTTACTCTGTATCTAACCCTGTGCTGTACCTGCCCTGGGAGTGTTTGATGGGACAGTATAGAGGGAACTTTGCTCTGTACCTAACCCCGTCCTATACCTGCGCTGGGAGTGTTTGATGGGACAGTGTAGAGGGAGCTTTACTCTGTATCTAACCCCGTGCTATACCTGCGCTGGGAGTGTTTGATGGGACAGTGTAGAGGGAGCTTTACTCTGTATCTAATCCTGTGCTGTACCTGCCCTGGGAGTGTTTGATGGGACAGTGTAGAGGGAGCTTTACTCTGTATCTAACCCCGTGCTGTACCTGCCCTGTGAGTGTTTGATGGGACAGTGTAGAGGGAGCTTTACTCTGTATCTAACCCTGTACTGTACCTGCCCTGGGAGTGTTTGATGGGACAATGTAGAGGGAGCTTTACTCTGTATCTAACCCATTGTAGTGTTTGATGGGACAGTGTAGAGGGAGCTTTACTCTGTATCTAACCCGTGCTGTACCTGCCCTGGGAGTGTTTGATGGGAGAGTGTAGAGGGAGCTTTACTCTGTATCTAACCCATGTTGTACCTGCCCTGGGAGTGTTTGATGGGACAGTGTAGAGGGAGCTTTACTCTGTATCTAACCCTGTGCTGTACCTGCCCTGGGAGTGTTTGATGGGACAGTGTAGAGGGAGCTTTACTCTGTATCTAACCCCGTGCTGAACCGACGCTGGATGTGTTTGATGGGACAGTATAGAGGGAGCTTTGCTCTGTATCGAAGCCCGTGCTATACCTGCTCTGGGAGTGTTTGATGGGACAGTGTAGAGGGAGCTTTACTCTGTATCTAACCCCGTGCTATACCTGCGCTGGGAGTGTTTGATGGGACAGTGTAGAGGGAGCTTTACTCTGTATCTAATCCTGTGCTGTACCTGCCCTGGGAGTGTTTGATGGGACAGTATAGAGGGAGCTTTACTCTGTATCTAACCCCATGCTGTACCTGCACTGGGAGTGTTTGATGGGACAGTGTAGAGGGAGCTTTGCTCTGGATCTAAGCCTGTGCTGTACTTGTCCTGGGAGTGTTTGATGCGACAGTGTAGAGGGAGCTTTACTCTGTATCTAACCCCGTGTTGTACCTGCGCTGGGAGTGTTTGATGGGACAATATAGAGGGAACTTTGCTCTGTACCTAACCCTGTGCTGTACCTGCCCTGGGAGTGTTTGATGGGACAGTGTAGAGGGAGCTTTACTCTGTATCTAACCCCGTGCTGTACCTGCGCTGGGAGTGTTTGATGGGACAGTGTAGAGGGAGCTTTACTCTGTATCTAACCCGTGCTGTACCTGCCCTGGGAGTGTTTGATGGGACAGTGTAGAGGGAGCTTTACTCTGTATCTAACCCGTGCTGTACCTGCCCTGGGAGTGTTTGATGGGACAGTATAGAGGGAACTTTGCTCTGTACCTAACCCCGTCCTATACCTGCGCTGGGAGTGTTTGATGGGACAGTGTAGAGGGAGCTTTACTCTGTATCTAACCCGTGTTGTACCTGCCCTGGGAGTGTTTGATGGGACAGTGTAGAGGGAGCTTTACTCTGTATCTAACCCTCTGTACCTGCCCTGGGAGTGTTTGATGGGACAGGGTAGAGGGAGCTTTACTCTGTATCTAACCCCATGCTGTACCTGCACTGGGAGTGTTTGATGGGACAGTGTAGAGGGAGCTTTACTCTGTATCTAACCCCTTGCTGTACCTGCGCTGGGAGTGTTTGATGGGACAGTGTAGAGGGAGCTTTACTCTGTATCTAACCCCGTGCTGTACCTGCGCTGGGAATGTTTGATGGGACAGTATAGAGGGAACTTTGCTCTGTACCTAACCCCGTCCTATACTTGCGCTGGGAGTGTTTGATGGGACAGTGTAGAGGGAGCTTTACTCTGTATCTAATCCCGTGCTGTACCTGCCCTGGGAGTGTTTGATGGGACAGTGTAGAGGGAGCTTTACTCTCTATATAACCCTGTGCTGTACCTGCCCTGGGAGTGTTTGATGGGACAGTGTAGAAGGAGCTTTACTCTGTATCTAATCCTGTGCTGTACCTGCCCTGGGAGTGTTTGATGGGACAGTGTAGAGGGAGCTTTACTCTGTATCTAACCCGTGCTGTACCTGCCCTGGGAGTGTTTGATGGGACAGTGTAGAGGGAGCTTTACTCTGTATCTAACCCTCTGTACCTGCCCTGGGTGTATTTGATGGGACAGTGTAGAGGGAGCTTTACTCTGTATCTAACCCTGTGCTGTACCTGCCCTGGGAGTGTTTGATGGGACAGTGTAGAGGGAGCTTTACTCTGTATCTAACCCCATGCTGTACCTGCACTGGGAGTGTTTGATGGGACAGTGTAGAGGGAGCTTTGCTCTGTATCTAAGCCCGTGCTATACCTGCGCTGGGAGTGTTGATGGGACAGTGTAGAGGGAGCTTTACTCTGTATCTAATCCTGTGCTGTACCTGCCCTGGAAGTGTTTGATGGGACAGTGTAGAGGGAGCTTTACTCTGTATCTAACCCATGCTGTATCTGCCCTGGGAGTGTTTGATGGGACAGTGCAGAGGGAGCTTTACTCTGTATCTAACCCTGTGCTGTACCTGCCCTGGGAGTGTTTGATGGGAGAGTGTAGAGGGAGATTTACTCTGTATCTAACCCCATGCTGTACCTGCACTGGGAGTGTTTGATGGGATAGTGTAGAGGGAGCTTTGCTCTGTATCTAAGCCCGTGCTATACCTGCGCTGGGAGTGTTTGATGGGACAGTGTAGAGGGAGCTTTACTCTGTATCTAACCCTGTGCTGTACCTGCGCTGGGAGTGTTTGATGGGACAGTATAGAGGGAGCTTTGCTCTGTATCTAACCCCGTCCTATACCTGCGCTGGGAGTGTTTGATGGGACAGTATAGAGGGAGCTTTACTCTGTATCTAACCTGTGCTGTACCTGCCCTGGGAGTGTTTAATGGGACAATGTCGAGGGAGCTTTACTCTGTACCTAACCCGTGATGTACCTGCTCTGGGAGTGTTTGATGGGACCGTGTAGAGGGAGCTTTACTCTGTATCTAACTTGTGCTGTAGCTGCCCTGGGAGTGTTTGATGGGACAGTATAGAGGGAGCTTTACTCTACATCTAACCCCCTGTACCTGCCCTGGGAGTGTTTGATGGGACAGTGCAGAGGGAGATTTACTCTGTATCTAACCCTGTGCTGTACTTGCCTTGGGAGTGTTTGATGGGACAGTGTAGACGGAGCTTTACTCTGTATCTAACCCCGTGCTGTACCTGCCCTGGGAGTGTTTGATGGGACAGTGTAGAGGGAGCTTTACTCTGTATCTAACCCCGTGCTGTACCTGCCCTGGGAGTGTTTGATGGGACAGTGCAGAGGGAGCTTTACTCTGTATCTAACCCCCTGTACCTGCCCTGCGAGTGTTTGATGGGACAGTGCAGAGGGAGCTTTACTCTGTATCTCATCCCCTGTCTGGGCGGTCATGGGGAACTTTTATGTAGTCATTCCTCCGGGCATATAGTGCAGCAGTCACCTGCCAAATTCAGATATGTGTTGCATGTTGAAAAATGGCGCACACATCCCTAGTTGTGGCCTGGAATGATCCAGATGCATAAAAAGTGCAGTTGTAACCTTTACTTCAACTAACAAAGCAGTACGCCTGATGCTTCTAGGGTGCAGGTCTGCTTTTTATTAACTCACAGATCGCGTTACAACTTCTTTGCAGAAACGCAGCCATCTCACATAATCTGCATCACTCAGTTGCAGGTATGAACACCTGTCTTAATGTACCCGATGTGATTAAGGCCTCCTGCCCATCATCCTACGTGCTCTGAAGTTCCTCAGGCGTGCCGCAGGGATCAGTGCTGGAACCCCAACTATTTACAATCTATATAAACGATTTGGAAAAAGGGACTGAGTGTAATGT
The DNA here is from genome assembly GCF_044704955.1 of Pristiophorus japonicus. NCBI lineage: Eukaryota > Metazoa > Chordata > Chondrichthyes > Pristiophoridae > Pristiophorus > Pristiophorus japonicus. Next base: position 3,230,197 of record NC_091992.1, on the reverse strand, counting down.
CGCCAAGTTTTCTGATGATGCAAAGATGGGAGGAAAAGCAATGTGTAAGGAGGACTCAAAACATCTGCAAAAGAACATAGACAGGCTAAGTGAGTGGGCAAACATTTGGCAGATGGAGTATAATGTTGGAAAGTGTGAGGTCATGCACTTTGGCAGAAAAAAAATCAAAGAGCAGGTTATTATTTAAATGGAGAGAGATTGCAAAGTGCTGCAGTACAGCGGGGCCTGGGGGTACTTACGCAAGAAACGCAAAAGGTTAGTATGCAGGTACAGCAAGTGGTCAGGAAGGCCAATGGAATCTTGGCCTTTATCGCAAAGGGGATGCAGTATAAAAGCAGGGAAGTCATGCTACAGTTATACAGGGTATTGGTGAGGCCACACCTGGAATACTGCGTGCAGTTTTGGTTTCCATATTTACGAAAGGATAGAAACATAGAAACATAGAAACATAGAAAATAGGTGCAGGAGTAGGCCATTCGGCCCTTCTAGCCTGCACCGCCATTCAATGAGTTCATGGCTGAACATTCAACTTCAGTACCCCATTCCTGCTTTCTCGCCATACCCCTTGATCCCCCTAGTAGTAAGGACCTCATCTAACTCCTTTTTGAATATATTTAGTGAATTGGCCTCAACAACTTTCTGTGGTAGAGAATTCCACAGGTTCACCACTCTCTGTGTGAAGAAGTTCCTCCGCATCTCGGTCCTAAATGGCTTACCCCTTATCCTTAGACTATGACCTCTGGTTCTGGACTTCCCCAACATTGGGAACATTCTTCCTGCATCTAACCTGTCTAACCCCGTCAGAATTTTATATGTTTCTATGAGGTCCCCTCTCATTCTTCTGAACTCCAGTGAATACAAGCCCAGTTGATCCAGTCTTTCTTGATAGGTCAGTCCCGCCATCCAGGGAATCAGTCTGGTGAACCTTCGCTGCACTCCCTCAATAGCAAGAATGTCCTTCCTCAGGTTAGGAGACCAAAACTGTACACAATACTCCAGATGTGGCCTCACCAATGCCCTGTACAACTGTAGCAACACCTCCCTGCCCCTGTACTCAAATCCCCTTGCTATGAAGGCCAACATGCCATTTGCTTTCTTAACCGCCTGCTGCACCTGCATGCCAACCTTCAATGACTGATGTACCATGACACCCAGGTCTCTTTGCACCTCCCCTTGCTTTAGAGGCAGTTCAGAGAAGGTTCACAAGGTTGATTCCGGAGATGAGGGGGATGTCTTAAAGGGAAAGGTTGAGTGGGTTTGGCCTCTACTCATTGGAATTCAGAAGAATGAGAGGTGATCTTATCGAAACATGTAAGATTATGAGGGGGCTTGACAAGGTGGATGCAGAGAGGATGTTTCCACTGATAGGGGAGACTAGAACTAGAGGGGCCACCCATTTAAAACTGAGATGAGGAGAAATTTCTTCTCTCAGAGGGTTGTGGATCTGTGGAACTCACTGCCTCAGAGAGCTGTGGAAGCTGGGACATTGAATACATTTAAGATAGAAATAGACAGTTTCTTAAACGATAAGGGAATAAGGGGTTATGGGGAGCGGGCAGGGAAGTGGACCTGAGTCCATGATTGGATCAGCCATGATCGTATTGAATGGCGGAGCAGACCCGAGGGGCCGAATGGCCTACTTCTGCTCCTATTTCTTATGTTCTTATGTTCTTATCTAACCCCCTGTACCTGCCCTGGGAGTGTTTGATGGGACCGTGTCGAGGGAGCTTTACTCTGTATCGAACCCGTGCTGTACCTGCCCTGGGAGTGGTTGATGGGTAAGTATGTAGAGAGCTGTACTCTGTATCTAACTCCGTGCAATACCTGCCCTGGGAGTGTTTGATGGGACAGTGTAGAGGGAGCTTTACTCAGTATCTAACCCCCTGTACCTGCCCTGGGAGTGTTTGATGGGACAGTGTAGAGGGAGCTTTACTCTGTATCTAACCCCGTGCTGTACCTGCCCTGGGAGTGTTTGATGGGACAGTGTAGAGGGAGCTTTACTTTGTATCTAACCTCATGCTGTACCTGCCCTGGGAGTGTTTGATGGGACAGTGTAGAGGGAGCTTTACTCTGTATCTAACCCCCTGTACCTGCCCTGGGAGTGTTTGATGGGTTACTGCTGGGGGTCCAAAATGGGAGAGTGTTCCATTGCCCAGCACTGGTGTTCCTCATCTGATAAACACAAAAATTCAGATAATTGTTAAGGAACTGTGAATTAACCCCGCCTGTGAACTGTGTGACACAACTCACCAGTGATCAGTCCCAAAGCCTTTCACCAGTCATCTGTCAACGTATTTTTGCAATTATCCTTCACCTGTCACAGTACCGTTTTCATTTTATTGAGACAAACGTAGATCTAGCGAGTAAGTAAAAGGTTGAAATTTAATCTCTAGCTTCCAAAAGTATCCATAAACAACTGAAGCATTAGAACTTTGCTGACTCTGTGTACAGTGCAATGAACACTCTGGGTGCAATACTGACTATTGGCGATAGATTAAAACGGGTGATATCGGCTTGGCCACTCGTGACCGGTGGGGACGGAAATCGTGAGACGTGGTGTTTAATGGGTGCAGGTTTTACAGTTGTGCTCCGACCCTGTCCTACACTGATGACTGTGTGGGTGCTGTGTTTTCCTCTCGCTCTGATCTTCCAAATTCTGCTGCCTGTGCTTCCAATATCTACCCATCTCTCCCCTTTCACAAGGCCCTTAACTGACTCCACCCTTCCCCTCTGGACTTCTTCCTATCTCTCACAATGAGCTTTCCAGCCTGTCGATCCCCAAGACTCAGAGTATACTTCTTCCCATTCCGTGTCCTGTAAAGACTCCATCTCCGTCACTGTCAAATCTGCTGCACTCTCTGAACCAGGACTTCGGAAATGCTTCTTCTATTGCCCCATCCGCGGATTCTCCTCTGCGACAGTCAGCAGGGTCATGGGTTCAAGCCCCGCACCAACGACGTGAGCACATGAGAGGGGCAGTACTGAGGGAGTGCCGCACTGTCGGAGGGGCAGTACTGAGGGAGTGCTGCACTGTCGGAGGGGCAGTACTGAGGGAGTGCTGCACTGTCGGAGGGGCAGTACTGAGGGAGTGCTGCACTGTCGGAGGGGCAGTACTGAGGGAGTGCTGCACTGTCGGAGGGGCAGTACTGAGGGAGCGCCGCACTGTCGGAGGGGCAGTACTGAGGGAGTGCTGCACTGTCGGAGGGGCAGTACTGAGGGAGCGCTGCACTGTCGGAGGGGCAGTACTGAGGGAGCGCCGCACTGTCGGAGGGGCAGTACTGAGGGAGTGCTGCACTGTCGGAGGGGCAGTACTGAGGGAGTGCTGCACTGTCGGAGGGGCAGTACTGAGGGAGTGCTGCACTGTCGGAGGGGCAGTACTGAGGGAGTGCTGCACTGTCGGAGGGGCAGTACTGAGGGAGTGCTGCACTGTCGGAGGGGCAGTACTGAGGGAGTGCCGCACTGTCGGAGGGGCAGTACTGAGGGAGCGCCGCACTGTCGGAGGGGCAGTACTGAGGGAGCGCCGCACTGTCGGAGGGGCAGTACTGAGGGAGTGCCGCACTGTCGGAGGGGCAGTACTGAGGGAGCGCCGCACTGTCGGAGGGGCAGTACTGAGGGAGCGCCGCACTGTCGGAGGGGCAGTACTGAGGGAGCGCCGCACTGTCGGAGGGGCAGTACTGAGGGAGCGCCGCACTGTCAGAGGGGCAGTACTGAGGGAGTGCTGCACTGTCGGAGGGGCAGTACTGAGGGAGTGCTGCACTGTCGGAGGGGCAGTACTGAGGGAGCGCCGCACTGTCAGAGGGGCAGTACTGAGGGAGCGCCGCACTGTCAGAGGGGCAGTACTGAGGGAGTGCTGCACTGTCGGAGGGGCAGTACTGAGGGAGTGCTGCACTGTCGGAGGGGCAGTACTGAGGGAGTGCTGCACTGTCGGAGGGGCAGTACTGAGGGAGCGCCGCACTGTCGGAGGGGCAGTACTGAGGGAGCGCCGCACTGTCGGAGGAGCGGTACTGAGGGAGCGCCGCACTGTCGGAGGGGCGGTACTGAGGGAGTGCTGCACTGTCGGAGGGGCAGTACTGAGGGAGTGCTGCACTGTCGGAGGGGCAGTACTGAGGGAGCGCCGCACTGTCGGAGGGGCAGTACTGAGGGAGCGCCGCACTGTCGGAGGGGCAGTACTGAGGGAGCGCCGCACTGTCGGAGGAGCGGTACTGAGGGAGCGCCGCACTGTCGGAGGAACGGTACTGAGGGAGCCCCGCACTGTCGGAGGGGCAGTACTGAGAGTGCTGCACTGTCGGAGGGGCAGTACTGAGGGAGTGCTGCACTGACAGAGGGGCGGTACTGAGGGAGCGCCGCACTGACGGAGGGGCAGTACTGAGGGAGCGCTGCACTGTCGGAGGGGCAGTACTGAGGGAGCACCGCACTGTCGGAGGGGCAGTACTGAGGGAGTGCTGCACTGTCGAAGGGGCAGTACTGAGGGAGCACTGCACTGATGGAGGGGCAGTACTGAGGGAGTGCTGCACTGTCGGAGGGGCAGTACTGAGGGAGTACCGCACTAACGGAGGGGCAGTACTGAGGGAGCACCGCACTGTCAGAGGGGCGTTACTGAGGGAGCACTGCACTGTCGGAGGGGCAGTACTGAGGGAGCGCCGCACTGTCGGAGGGGCAGTACTGAGGGAGTGCCGCACTGTCGGAGGGGCAGTACTGATGGAATGCTGCACTGTCGGAGGGGCAGTACTGAGGGAGTGGTGCAATGTCGGAGGGGCAGTACTGAGGGAGTGCTGCACTGTCGGAGGGGCAGTACTGAGGGAGCGCCGCACCATCAGAGGGGCAGTACTGAGGGAGTGCCGCACTGTCGGAGGGGCAGTACTGATGGAATGCTGCACTGTCGGAGGGGCAGTACTGAGGGAGTGGTGCAATGTCGGAGGGGGAGTACTGAGGGAGTGCTGCACCATCAGAGGGGCAGTACTGAGAGTGCTGCACTGTCGGAGGGGCAGTACTGAGGGAGTGCTGCACTGACAGAGGGGCAGTACTGAGGGAGCACCGCACTAACGGAGGGGCAGTACTGAGGGAGCACCGCACTGTCAGAGGGGTGGTACTGAAGGAGTGCCGCACTGTCGGAGGGGCAGTACTGATGGAATGCTGCACTGTCGGAGGGGCAGTACTGAGGGAGTGCCGCACTGTCGGAGGGGCAGTACTGATGGAATGCTGCACTGTCGGAGGGGCAGTACTGAGGGAGCGCCGCACTGACGGAAGGGCAGTACTGAGGGAGCGCTGCACTGTCGGTTGGGCAGTACTGATGGAATGCTGCACTGTCGGAGGGGCAGTACTGAGGGAGCGCCGCACTGTCGGAGGGGCAGTACTGAGGGAGTGCTGCACTGACGGAGGGGCAGTACTGAGGGAGCGCCGCACTGTTGGAGGGGCAGTACTGAGGGAGCGCTGCACTGACGGAGGGGCAGTACTGAGGGAGCATCGCACTGTCGGAGGGGCGGTACTGAGGGAGCACCGCACTGTCAGAGGGGCAGTACTGAGGGAGCACCGCACTATCGGAGGGGCGGTACTGAGGGAGCGCCGCACTGTCGGAGGGGCAGTACTGAGGGAGTGCCGCACTGTTGGAGGGGCTGTACTGAGGGAGTGCCGCACTGTTGGAGGGGCAGTACTGAGGGAGCACCACACTGTCAGAGGGGCAGTACTGAGGGAGCGCCGCACTGTCGGAGGGGCAGTACTGAGAGTGCTGCACTGTCAGAGGGGCAGTATTGAGGGAGTGCCGCACTGTCGGAGGGGCAGTACTGAGGGAGTGCCGCACTCTCGGAGGGGCAGTACTGAGGGAGTGCTGCACTGTCGGAGGGGCAGTACTGAGGGAGTGCCGCACTGTCAGAGGGGCAGTACTGAGGGAGTGCTGCACTGTCGGAGGGGCAGTACTTAGGGAGTGCTGCACTGTCGGAGGGGCAGTACTGAGGGAGCGCCGCACTGTCGGAGGGGCAGTACTGAGGGAGCGCCGCACTGTCGGAGGAGCGGTACTGAGGGAGCGCCGCACTGTCGGAGGGGCAGTACTGAGGGAGTGCTGCACTGTCGGAGGGGCAGTACTGAGGGAGTGCTGCACTGTCGGAGGGGCAGTACTGAGGGAGCGCCGCACTGTCGGAGGGGCAGTACTGAGGGAGCGCCGCACTGTCGGAGGGGCAGTACTGAGGGAGCGCCGCACTGTCGGAGGGGCAGTACTGAGGGAGCACCGCACTGTCGGAGGAGCGGTACTGAGGGAGCGCCGCACTGTCGGAGGAACGGTACTGAGGGAGCCCCGCACTGTCGGAGGGGCAGTACTGAGAGTGCTGCACTGTCGGAGGGGCAGTACTGAGGGAGTGCTGCACTGACAGAGGGGCGGTACTGAGGGAGCGCCGCACTGACGGAGGGGCAGTACTGAGGGAGCGCTGCACTGTCGGAGGGGCAGTACTGAGGGAGCACCGCACTGTCGGAGGGGCAGTACTGAGGGAGTGCTGCACTGTCGAAGGGGCAGTACTGAGGGAGCACTGCACTGATGGAGGGGCAGTACTGAGGGAGTGCTGCACTGTCGGAGGGGCAGTACTGAGGGAGTACCGCACTAACGGAGGGGCAGTACTGAGGGAGCACCGCACTGTCAGAGGGGCGTTACTGAGGGAGCACCGCACTGTCGGAGGGGCAGTACTGAGGGAGCGCCGCACTGTCGGAGGGGCAGTACTGAGGGAGTGCCGCACTGTCGGAGGGGCAGTACTGATGGAATGCTGCACTGTCGGAGGGGCAGTACTGAGGGAGTGGTGCAATGTCGGAGGGGCAGTACTGAGGGAGTGCTGCACTGTCGGAGGGGCAGTACTGAGGGAGCGCCGCACCATCAGAGGGGCAGTACTGAGGGAGTGCCGCACTGTCGGAGGGGCAGTACTGATGGAATGCTGCACTGTCGGAGGGGCAGTACTGAGGGAGTGGTGCAATGTCGGAGGGGGAGTACTGAGGGAGTGCTGCACTGTCGGAGGGGCAGTACTGAGGGAGCGCCGCACCATCAGAGGGGCAGTACTGAGAGTGCTGCACTGTCGGAGGGGCAGTACTGAGGGAGTGCTGCACTGACAGAGGGGCAGTACTGAGGGAGCGCCGCACTGACGGAGGGGCAGTACTGAGGGAGCGCTGCACTGTCGGAGGGGCAGTACTGAGGGAGTGCTGCACTGTCGAAGGGGCAGTACTGAGGGAGCACTGCACTGATGGAGAGGCAGTACTGAGGGAGTGCTACACTGTCGGAGGGGCAGTACTGAGGGAGCACCGCACTAACGGAGGGGCAGTACTGAGGGAGCACCGCACTGTCAGAGGGGTGGTACTGAAGGAGTGCCGCACTGTCGGAGGGGCAGTACTGATGGAATGCTGCACTGTCGGAGGGGCAGTACTGAGGGAGTGCCGCACTGTCGGAGGGGCAGTACTGATGGAATGCTGCACTGTCGGAGGGGCAGTACTGAGGGAGCGCCGCACTGTCGGAGGGGCAGTACTGAGGGAGCGCTGCACTGACGGAGGGGCAGTACTGAGGGAGCATCGCACTGTCGGAGGGGCGGTACTGAGGGAGCACCGCACTGTCAGAGGGGCAGTACTGAGGGAGCACCGCACTATCGGAGGGGCGGTACTGAGGGAGCGCCGCACTGTCGGAGGGGCAGTACTGAGGGAGTGCCGCACTGTTGGAGGGGCTGTACTGAGGGAGTGCCGCACTGTTGGAGGGGCAGTACTGAGGGAGCACCACACTGTCAGAGGGGCAGTACTGAGGGAGCGCCGCACTGTCGGAGGGGCAGTACTGAGAGTGCTGCACTGTCAGAGGGGCAGTATTGAGGGAGTGCCGCACTGTCGGAGGGGCAGTACTGAGGGAGTGCCGCACTCTCGGAGGGGCAGTACTGAGTGAGTGCCGCACTGTGGGATGGGCAGTAATGAGGGAGTGGTGCACTGACGGAGGGGCAGTACTGAGGGAGCGCCGCACTGTTGGAGGTGCAGTACTGAGGGAGTGCTGCACTGTTGGAGGGGCAGTACTGAGGGAGTGCTGCACTGTTGGAGGGGCAGTACTGAGGGAGTGCTGCACTGTTGGAGGGGCAGTACCGAGGGAGTGCTGCACTGTTGGAGGGGCAGTACTGAGGGAGTGCTGCACTGACGGAGGAGCAGTACTGAGGGAATGCTGCACTGACGGAGGAGCAGTACTGAGGGAGTGCTGCACTGTTGGAGGAGCAGTACTGAGGGAGTGCTGCACTGTTGGAGGAGCAGTACTGAGGGAGTGCTGCACTGTTGGAGGAGCAGTACTGAGGGAATGCTGCACTGTTGGAGGAGCAGTACTGAGGGAGTGCTGCACTGTTGGAGGAGCAGTACTGAGGGAGTGCTGCACTGTTGGAGGAGCAGTACTGAGGGAGTGCTGCACTGTTGGAGGAGCAGTACTGAGGGAGTGCTGCACTGACGGAGGAGCAGTACTGAGGGAGTGCTGCACTGTCGGAGGAGCAGTACTGAGGGAGTGCTGCACTGTTGGAGGTGCCGCGGTATACGCGGACTCACATGGAATGAAAAAGTACTGTGAAGCATTACTCCCCCTAAAGAGTGTTTATGTTTGAACCTTGTTGACTAAAGGACCCAAATCCTGGACAGGTGGGCGAACCATTTTACGAATCCACTGAACCAGAAGTTCAGCACAGAAAATGAGGCCTTGGATCAACTGCATCAAAGTCTGATATTGTTTCATGCTGAAGTACCTTCATTGCCTGAGACCATTAATGCTAGCCAGTCTCTCTTCAGTGCCAAGGCACCAGGCTCTGATGCTGTACTTGCTGGGAGATATCAAGCTGGGCGTCACTAAATAGCTCAGTTTCTGACTGAGCTTTTCCAGCTGATATGGCAAAAAGAAATTATCCTGCAAGAGTATAGAGATTGCATCCATTACCCAGCTAATCAAACACAAGAGCAGTCGATGTATGCGTGATAAGAGAGTTTTGGCCCAATCTACACAATGGCCCGGAAATCCCAGCCTCCCCGGGTCGGTACGGAGTGTGTACGAACCCGGGAAGTCATCGCAAAAGCCGGTTTTCAACGCACAATGCGCATGTACTGAAAACCGGCTTTTCTGATCTGTCAAGCTGGAGCGAGAACATTTGCAGGGGCAAGATTGCAGGATTTACCCATATCTTGCCCAGCAAATGTCCTCAAAACTCTTGCAACCGATAAAAGCAGGCGCATAACCTACTTTTACAGTCACAGGAGTTTTAAAACACACTTAAAACATAAAAAATAAAATTACAAAAACACATTTTATTTTTAAAAACCCTGCCCACTATGTTAAATTTATTTTAAACGATAGTTTAAAAAACTTTTTAAAAACTTGGGGAAAAAACATTTCTCTAAGATATTTATTAACTTTAATTTCAAGTAATTTTAATTATGTGAGGTGTGTTTTTTAGTTTGTATTTGGTGTTATTGTGATTGTTTTTTTTTCTCAATTAATAGCAATGAGAACTCGTAGATACGGAGTTCCCATTGCTATTACATAAGAACATAAGAACATAAGAATTAGGAACAGGAGCAGGCCATCTAGCCCCCTCGAGCCTGCTCCGCCATTCAACAAGATCATGGCTGATCTGGCCGTGGACTCAGCTCCACTTACCCGCCCGCTCCCCGTAACCCTTAATTCCCTTATTGGTTAAAAATCTATCTATCTGTGACTTGAATACATTCAATGAGCTAGCCTCAACTGCTTCCTTGGGCAGAGAATTCCACAGATTCGCAACCCTCTGGGAGAAGAAATTCCTTTTCAACTCGGTTTTAAATTGGCTCCCCCGTATTTTGAGGCTGTGCCCCCTAGTTCTAGTCTCCCCGACCAGTGGAAACAACCTCTCTGCCTCTATCTTGCTATCCCTTTCATGATTTTAAATGTTTCTATAAGATCACCCCTCATCCTTCTGAACTCCAACGAGTAAAGACCCAGTCTACTCAATCTATCATCATAAGGTAACCCCCTCATCTCCGGAATCAGCCGAGTGAATCGTCTCTGTACCCCCTCCAAAGCCAGTATATCCTTCCTTAAGTAAGGTGACCAAAACTGCACGCAGTACTCCATGTGCGGCCTTACCAATACCTTATACAGTTGCAGCAGGACCTCCCTGCTTTTGTACTCCATCCCTCTCGCAATGAAGGCCAACATTCCATTCGCCTTCCTGATTACCTGCTGCACCTGCAAACTAACTTTTTGGGATTCATGCACAAGGACCCCCAGGTCCCTCTGCATCTCAGCATGTTGTAATTTCTCCCCATTCAAATAATATTCCCTTTTACTGTTTTTATTCCTAAGGTGGATGAACTCACACTTTCCGACATTGTATTCCATCTGCCAAACCTTCGCCATTCGCTTAACCTATCTAAATCTCTTTGCATCCTCTCTGTGTCCTCTACATAACCCGCTTTCACACTAATCTTTGTGTCATCTGCAAATTTTGTTACACTACACTCTGTCCCCTCTTCCAGGTCATCTATGTATATTGTAAACAGTTGTGGTCCCAGCACCGATCCCTGTGGCACACCAATAACCACCGATTTCCAACCCGAAAAGGACCCATTTATCCTGACTCTCTGCTTTCTGTTCGCCAGCCAATTCTCTATCCATGCTAATGCATTTCCTCTGATTCCGCGTACCTCTATCTTCTGCAGTAACCTTTTGTGTGGCACCTTATCGAATGACTTTTGGAAATCTAAATACACCACATCCATCGGTACACCTCTATCCACCATGCTCGTTATATCCTCAAAGAATTCCAGTAAATTAGTTAAACATGATTTCCCCTTCATGAATCCATGCTGCGTCTGCTTGATTGCACTATTCCTATCTAGATGTCCCGCTATTTCTTCCTTAATGATAGTTTCAAGCATTTTCCCCACTACAGATGGTAAACTAACTAGCCTATAGTTACCTGCCTTTTGTCTGCCCCCTTTTTTAAACAGAGGTGTTACATTAGCTGCTTTCCAATCCGCTGGTACCTCCCCAGAGTCCAGAGAATTTTGGTCGATTATAACGAATGCATCTGCTATAACTTCCGCCATCTCTTTTAATACCCTGGGATGCATTTCATCAGGACCAGGGGACTTGTCTACCTTGAGTCCCATTAGCCTGTCCAGCACTATCCCCCTAATGATAGTGATTGTCTCAAGGTTCTCCCTTCCCACATTCCCGTGACCAGCAATTTTTGGCATGGTTTTTGTGTCTTCCACTGTGAAGACTGAAGCAAAATAATTGTTTAAGGTCTCAGCCATTTACACATTTCCCATTATTAAATCCCCCTTCTCATCTTCTAAGGGACCAACATTTACTTTAGTCACTCTCTTCTGTTTTATATATCGGTAGAAGCTTTTACTATCTGTTTTTATGTTTTGCGCAAGTTTACCTTCGTAATCTATCTTTCCTTTCTTTATTGCTTTCTTAGTCATTCTTTGCTGTCGTTTAAAATTTTCCCAATCCTCTAGTTTCCCACTAACCTTGGCCACCTTATACGCATCGGTCTTTGATTTGATACTCTCCTTTATTTCCTTGGTTATCCACGGCTGGTTATCCCTTCTCTTACCGCCCTTCTTTTTCACTGGAATATATTTTTGTTGAGCACTATGAAAGAGCTCCTTAAAAGTCCTCCACTGTTCCTCAATTGTGCCACCGTTTAGTCTGTGTTTCCAGTCTACTTTAGCCAACTCTGCCCTCATCCCACTGTAGTCCCCTTTGTTTAAGCATAGTATGCTCATTTGAGACACTACTTCCTCACCCTCAATCTGTATTACAAATTCAACCATACTGTAATCACTCATTCCGAGAGGATCTTTTACTAGGAGATCGTTTATTATTCCTGTCTCATTACACAGGACCAGATCTAAGATAGCTTGCTCCCTTGTAGGTTCTGTAACATACTGGTCTAAGAAACAATCCCGTATGCATTCTATGAATTCCTTCTCCAGGCTACCCCGTGCGATTTGATTTGACCAATCGATATGTAGGTTAAAATCCCCAATAACTACTGCCGTTCCTTTTTCACATGCCTCCATTATTCCCTTGATTATTGCCCGTTCCACCGTAAAGTTATTATTTGGGGGCCTATAAACTATGCCCACCAATGACTTTTTCCCCTTACTATCTCTAATCTCCACCCACAATGATTCAAACATTTTGTTCATTAGAGCCAATATCGTCTCTCACAACTGCCCTGATATCATCCTTTATTAACAGAGCTACCCCACCTCCTTTCCCTTCTTGTCTATCTTTCCGAATCGTCAGATTCCCCTGTATGTTTAATTCCCAGTCTTGGCCACCCTGAAACCATGTTTCTGTAATGGCCACCAAATCATACCCATTTGTAATGATTAGTGCCGTCAACTCATTTATTTTATTTCGAATGCTGCGTACATTTAGGTAGAATGTTTTAATCCTAGTTTTTAAACCATGATTTTTAGTTTTGACCCCTCCTGCAGCCCCTTTATATTCAGTGGCCATTTTTGGTTTTTGCCTTGGGTTTCTCTGCCCTCCACTTTTACTCATCTCCTTTCTGTCTTTTGCTTTTGTCTCCTTTTTGTTTCCCTCTGTCTCCCTGCATTGGTTCCCATCCCCCTGCCATATTAGTTTAACTCCTCCCCAACAGCACTAGCAAACACTCCCCCGAGGACATTGGTTCCGATTCTGCTCAGGTGCAGACTGTCCGGTTTGTACTGGTCCCACCTCCCCCAGAACCGGTTCCAATGTCCCAGGAATTTGAATCCCTCCCTGCTGCACCATTGCTCAAGCCACGTATTCATCTGAGCTATCCTGCGATTCCTGCTCTGACTAGCACGTGGCACTGGTAGCAATCCCGAGATTACTACTTTTGAGGTCCTACGTTTTAATTTAGCTCCTAGCTCCTTAAATTCGTCTCGTAGGACCTCATCCCTTTTTTTACCTATGTCGTTGGTACCAATGTGCACCACGACAACTGGCTGTTCTCCCTCCCTTTTTAGAATGTCCTGCACCCGCTCCGAGACATCCTTGACCCTTGCACTAGGGAGGCAACATACCATCCTGGAGTCTCGGTTGCAGCCGCAGAAACGCCTATCTATTCCCCTTACAATTGAATCCCCTATCACTATCGCTCTCCCACTCTTTTTCCTGCCCTCCTGTGCAACAGAGCCAGCCACGGTGCCATGAACTTGGCTGCTGCTGCCCTCCCCTGATGAGTCATCCCCCTCAATACAAACATTTATCTGATTGGTTGAGCAGTCACACATGAATGCACCTTCTGCGTGGGAACCTGGAGGACGGGAGCGCGCTTTGCAGCGCGGGAACAGAAGGCCTCCCCAACAGAATCCCACACTCCTCCGGGACCAACAGGTACTTTCGGGAAAATTCTCTGGTCGGACTGGAATTTCTGGCCGAATCTCTCCTCATAGGACAACCCTCTCATCCCAGGAATCAATCTAGTGAATCTAAGTTGCACCATCTCTAAAGCAAGGATTAAACTCGTAACAACATTTAAGGTCTACAGTGGAATAGTTATAACATCCTGCCTGTTTGTGTGCGATGGTTGGACCACTTATAGTCACTACATCAGAAAATTCAATAATTTCCATCTAGGTTGCCTCAAAGATCATGGAAAATGGATTGTGGGACAAGATTCTGATACTGAGGTCCTCAGAAATGCAAATCTGCCAAGCATAAAGGTCCTGAGAGTAAAGGAGTTGCTCTGGCGGGCTGGCCTCAGTCTGAATGGCCAGGATGGTACTCTGAACTTCGGTGAGCTGAAGCTGGATACACGCTCTTGTGATGGTCAGTTCAGAAGATATGCTTGAAGCCCAATCTAAAACCATATAGCATCTCAAGTGACACATGGCAGCATGATGGTTGTAACAGGAGGAAATGGCAGATTCATAATGGCACAACAGAGCTCCAGGCATCCAACTCACCAAAGAAAAGAGCCAAAAACAAATCAAAGGGAGGGTCAGCCCTCAGGACAATCTGACATCCGATGTCCCGTGTGTGGGAAAACATTCCTCATGAAAATCCGCCTTTGCAGTCATGAGAAGCCACAACCTGTATTAATTGGAGCTGGAGTGCAGGCTGTTACCATTGTCAACACTGGACAAACCATCAGCATCAAGGAACCACTTATTTTAATACAATTCTTTTAACAGTAGCATATGCCGAATGAGATGATTGAATGCACATTGCATTTTGGATGTGCTGCAATGTCAGAGAGCTCCTGCAGGTGGCAGTGCTAAGCCTTTAACGGAGCCTGTGGTCAAAGCACCACCTGCAGTATTGTCATCTGTCACTGCTGAAATTCAGCTGAATCCACAATGAATGTGGTCTGCAGTGTGGATCCAATCATCTCATTAGGCATAAGCTACTGTTAAAGGAATTGTATACGGTCTTTTTATCCGACAACACTATATTTTTCTATGTCATTGTAGCGTTTTTTTGGGGGTTGAAAAAATATTAATGTTTGTTTCCAGATGTGTATTTTCTTTCCATTGCCATGTGCCTCTCTAACTTAATATAACTCAATCAACATCACTGAAACAGGGTATCTGGTCATTAGCACATCGCTGTTTGTGGGAGCTTGCTGTGCACAAATTGGCTGCTGTTTCCTGCATTACAACAGTGACTTCACGTCAAAAAGTCCTTTGTTGTCTGTAAAGAGCTTTGAGGTGTCCTGAGATGGTGAAAGGCACTCTCGAAAGGCAAGTCTGGCTTTTTTCAAACACAATGGTTTTGGTTTAACATGTGTCCTTCGTTTAACCATTGGGACATGAACCACTTCATTCTGTTTGAAAATGGTTTTAAATAGAACCCATTTGTCCTCACTACTTGATTTCCTATCTCATGAGATTACACAGTCCCAGTCAACCTTTGCCAGATTATCAGCCATTTTTGTAAAGGTAGCCATATTAAAATCTGGGACCGGCATTAGATCGACCAGTAAGATTAAGGGTGCGTTTATTTGTACCAACTGAAAGGTAGCCATTTCTCTGATTGGCTCTCCATTATCACATGACCTATTGCTGATTGGTCCCCCTGGAGGATAAGCCACACCCTGAAGTTTCTCTGGAATGTGTAACTGGAACTGCCCAGCCCAAGTTCTGACTGAATTTCCAATTTGTAATTCGATCCATTTTGACTTCAGAAGCCACAGAGGATAGATCTCCCCAAACGCCACCAAGTTCCAGCTGAAGTTCCTTGCCCCAACGCAAGTGCATCCCTCCCACAGCCGAAGTCCCTTATAAGAACATAAGAATTTGGAACGGGAGTAGGCCATCTAGCCCCTCGAGCCTGCTCCGCCATTCAACAAGATCATGGCCACTTTCCCGCCCGCTCCCCATAACCCTTAATTCCCTTATTGGTTAAAAATCTATCTATCTGTAATTTGAATACATTCAATGAGCTAGCCTCAACTGCTTCCCTGGGCAGAGAATTCCACAGATTCACAACCCTCTGGGAGAAGAAATTCCTTCTCAACTCAGTTTTAAATTGGCTCCCCCGTATTTTGAGGCTGTGCCCCCTAGTTCTAGTCTCCCCGACCAGTGGAAACAACCTCTCTGCCTCTATCTTGTCTATCCCTTTCATGATTTTAAATGTTTCTATAAGATCACCCCTCATCCTTCTGAACTCCAACGAGTAAAGACCCAGTCTACTCAATCTACCATCATAAGGTAACCCCCTCATCTCCGGAATCAGCCTAGTGAATCGTCTCTGTACCCCCTCCAAAGCTAGTATATCCTTCCTTAAGTAAGGTGACCAAAACTGCACGCAGTACTCCAGGTGCGCCTCACCAATACCCTGTACAGTTGCAGCAGGACCTCCCTGCTTTTGTACTCCATCCCTCTCGCAATGAAGGCCAACATTGCATTCACCTTCCTGATTACCTGCTGCACCTGCAAACTAACTTTTTGGGATTCATGCACAAGGACCCCCAGGTCCCTCTGCACCGCAGCATGTTGTAATTTCTCCCCATTCAAATAATATTCCTCACACTTTCCGACATTGTATTCCATCTGCTAAACCTTAGCCCATTCACTTAACCTATCTAAATCTCTCTGCAGCTTCTCTGTGTCCTCTACATAACCCGCTTTCCCACTAATCTTTGTGTCATCTGCAAATTCTGTTACACTACACTCTGTCCCCTCTTCCAGGTCATCTATGTATATTGTAAACAGTTGTGGTCCCAGCACCGATCCCTGTGGCACACCACTAACCACCGATTTCCAACCCGAAAAGGACCCATGATTGCACTATTCCTATCTAGATGTCCCGCTATTTCTTCCTTAATGATAGCTGCCTCCCCCAACTGAAGACCCTTACCCAAGCACGTGCCCCTTACCCCCACCCCCCTCACCACCATAGATGGGACATTTTGTGCGGATTGTTAACAGGTTTATTGGGTATGAAGTGAATAATGACAGTGCCGTGACTTCTGGATTCCATCCACTGCAACGATGTCCCTTGTAACACACGCACCGAGCTCGCACGCACCCGGGGTTTGTAAGAACGTGATCCGTCTCCTCGGAGTTCCCTCTCTCCCCTCAGATCCCCCCCGCACCTGTGTCTCTCCCCCCCACCCCCCACCTGTGTCTCTCCCCCCCTCCCTGTGCTCCCTCTCCCCCCCAACTGTGTCTCTCCCCCACCCCACCTGTGTCTCTCCCCCCCTCCCTGTGCTCCCTCTCCCCCCCCACCTGTGTCTCTCTCTCTCTCTCCCCCCCCACCTGTGTCTCTCCCTCTTCCCCACCCTCTCCGCTCTCTCCCCCCTGTTCTCTCTCTTCCCCCCCACCCCATCCTGAGGCCCTCTCCCCCCCCAGGCTCTTTCTCTCCCCCCCACAAGGCTCTCCCCCCCCCCCACCCCCAACCCCCCCCCCCCCCCCCGGCCAGGCACTCTCTCTTCCCCACCTCTCTTTTCTCCCTTCCCCCTTCCTTTGTTGTTCTTTCTTGCCCCCCCCCCAGGCTCTCTCTTCCCCCTGCCCCTCCCCGGCCAGGCTCTCTTTCTTTCCCCCCCCCCCACTTCCCAAGCCTCTCTCTCTTCCCTCCCCCTGGCTCTCTTTTCTCCCCCCCTCCCCTGTTGTTCTCTCCCCCCCCCCCCCCCCCAGGCTCTCTCTCCCTGTACCTCTCTCTTCACCCCTCTGCGCTGGAGGATGTGTTCGGCTGCTCGAGCCTCGGGGCTGCTGCTGGATGGATGGATTGGTGGGGGGAAGGATGATGCATGCGCAGTAAAGGGTTAGTGGGAATTGCGCTGGGAGGTGGGGGGCAGAGCGGTTAAATTTGTCCTAACTCTCACGTCAGGAGACGGATGCGCAAAAAGGAGACTTAGTACAGTTACTCCGTAAGATTAAACCGAATTATAGCTTGTTGCCTCCAGTGTGCTAACTCTTCTACTCAATCACAGTTTACACATTGAAGCACAGGCTCCAGTTGCCGTGTACATCAGTCACAATATTGTGGAATAAAGCCACTCAGAAAGTTTGCAAAACCAGAGTGTTTCACAAACAAGTTCTATTCTGCTCCGTACAAATGATGTCAGACTACACAACTAACAGGTACAATTCAAATGATAAAGGCTGGGAACTCGAGGGTTACATGGATCAGAGCAAGTTTCTTCAAGCTATAGATTTTTTAAATTCCTGTCTTAAGCACTGTAAATCAAACTCTGTCAAGGTCTTCACTCGCTGCCCATTCCCAGAAAATAAAAGGGAAGTTAACTCTTCGGTTGCTAGCAAAGGTCACGATGGAAGTCACTGGGTGCTTTTAAATTGGCCAGTCAGCCAACTGATGCGTCAGGTCACTTGTCCACTTGCTTTGCACCTTTAGTGTGTTCTCTGGCTTTTGAGTGACTCTGCTCTTGGAGGATGCAGGTAAAGTAAAGTCAACCTGCAACCCTGAGATTGGAAAGGACTGTTTCCTCCGGGACCAGGTGAAGCTGGAGCAAACTCAAGGGGGCGATTTTAACCCTACTCACTCAGCAGAAACCTGGCAGGTGGGCAGTTAAAATCACCCAGGCTCTTACCTGACCGAAAGCCACCATGATCGCAACATCTGCAATTTTAACCTGCTGACTTGAGCAGGCAGCAAGAACACGTGCCAACAGGGTCCTTCTTTACATCTGCACGTTGCGGCCCAATGACGTCATTGAGACCCGACTGTAATTTTAACTCAGGCCTGAGCGGGGAATCCCCCTGGAGTTAAAATCAGGGCCTAATAGAGTCCATAATTCCAGATAAAATGTGAGAATTTAGGAATGTTAATCAGAATTAACCAGCATGAATTGTTTAAGGCAAGTCATGTCTGACAAATTTCAACTATTTTTTTGAATAAACGACCAATTGGATTGATAAAGGGAATGCAGTAGATGTAGTGTATGTGGATTTTTAAAAGGCTTTTGGTAAGGTGCCTTGCATGGACTTATTACAAAAATACAGGTGTACAATGCAAGAAATGTAGCAGCAAGGATAAAAAGTTGGCCAAAGGACAAAGAGTTAGGGTAAATTGATGTTGCTCAGATTGGAGATGGGTCGAAAGTTATGTGCCCAGGGATCAGTTCTGGGTCCACTTTTGCTCTCTGCATATATTGATGAGTTGGATTTAGGCACTGGAGCATAATCTCACAGTCTGCTGATGGCACAAAAGTAGAAGGTTTGGCAAACAGTTAGAGGAACTGTAAAAGACTTCAGGATGACGGACAAGTTTGTGGAATGGCAGGCAAGTGGCAAATGCAGTTTAAGATGGATAAGTGTGAGAGTGGGAGGAAAACACGGAATGAAAGTTTCCACTCGAAGGGTGTGGATGAATAGGAGCAAAGAGTACAAGAGTAAATAAGTAATAATCAAATAGTACAAAACTTTGGTTAGGCCACAGTTAGAGTGCTGTGTACATTTTGGGAGCTATATTATAGAAATAACATTATCGCCACAGCCAACAAACAGGGTAAATTCACCAGGATGATGCCAGGGATGGGGAACTGTAATTATGAGGAGAGATAAGGGGCTGGATTTTCACCTTTGATGATTGTGGGGCGGTAATGGCGGCAGGGCGGTAAAGTTTGCGCCCGGGAACAGTTTGCGCCTCAGTCAGTAACATTGGGCAGCTGGGCCCTGAGTGTAGGGCGCAGCGCTAAGGGAGGCGTTGTACACCTCTCTCGGGCATGGGAAAATCCCGAGCTAAAGAGCCAGGCCGGGAGCGCTCCCAGAGACGTCTGGGGAGACAAAAAACCTGAAAAAAACAGACAAAAACATTAACCACACCAGCACAACATAAAGCGCAAACAAATGTTGAAGAAGAAACAATCACACTTACCTCTCTGCAGTCGGTATCGTTGGACCGCCCCATTTCCCAGGCGGTCACTGCGGGGCGCGCTGCGTACATGTCGCGTGGGAGTCAGACATTGCACACCGGTGCAGCTCTTCCAGGCAGTGCTGCTCCGCGCCTCCGCAAAACCGTCTCCGAAAAACCCCCGCGGGCCGCGAGAGGCTGACCTCACAGCCGCCATTGCTGCTACTCTGAGGCGAAAAACAGAGTGCAGAAGACCAGAAAATCCGCCCCTGGATATACTGGCACTATTCCCACTGGAGCAGAGAAGGCCAAGAGGAGATTTAATCAAGGTATTTTAAAATTGATCGAGTTTTGATAGTGAATTCCCCTGGTTGGGGAATCTGTGACAATTGACACTTGTGGTCCATAAAAGACTTCTCAATAGATTCCTGTTGTCCTGAGTATGTTTGAACAAACAGTCAGGGAATGGAATGTTTCCATTCTATTGAGCTTGCCAAACACAATCTGTATTGGTGCCAGCCACAGTTTCAAGAATCCCCGAACTAACATATGCAAATACCTGTGGCCAGTATTCATCCAACTCAACCAGGTAGATCTTTTTTCCCTTTCCCTCCGGTGTGGTAGATGAAATAAGTAGTATGTTTAATATCAAGATTAACCAGACTTACTGGTGGAGGTAATGTGTGCCAAATTAACCACCAGTTTCTGTTGAAAATACACAACCTTTTACTCTGTGTATTTAAATCTGGCATTGACTTGTTTTCCACTTTAGAAACACATCCAAGCATTTGCGATGACTTGTGTAACCATTGCTCATTATCAATTTACAATTTTAAATCCCCCGCCCCCCCACAGTCAAAAGTAAAGTCTTTTTTCAAGCTTAACTTGCTAGTATCGTCTTACTTTACATGTTTCAGCATGCTTCTTTTAAAATTTACTTATGTCAATATTCCTGGTTGTCAAAAGAAAAGTTATTGCCTCATTATTAAGGAGGGAGGCAGATAATCGGCTTCTCACCACATACCACCCTGCCTGTAATTTTTTTATTTTATTTCAAAATATACTTTATTTATATAAAAATTTGCACAATACATTGGTAGACAGTTCAGTATATTTGGATGCTAACTGCAGTTCCGTTCAATAGATTTGCTTGCTTTACATTTCGAGGTACATTTCAGTACAATCCAGGATACATTGTAATACAGTCATTAAATGACTTTACTAGTGGCACTATACGGTATACGGAATGGGTGAGGGTACAGTTACATCTCTTTGCAACATACATTACTAAACAGAACTTGCATTATACATGGCACTGCATAGGTGTTTTCAGATCCTGGTGCTCTATGTATACAAACAGTTTACAAGTACGGCCCGAGGGGAGTTTTGTACTGATTCCTGCCCCTGGGTTTACCGTGACGGAAGGGCTTTAAACTGTGGCCCTTCCCCACCGTGCCTTTGCGGCGACTGCACCAATTTTTAGTGCGTCCCTCAGCACGTACTCCTGGATCTTGGATTGCGCCAGTCTGCAACACGCAGACGTGGACATCTCCTTGCTCTGGAAGACCAGCAAGTCTCGGCAAGACCAAAGAGCGTCTTTGACCGAGTTGATGGCCCTCCAGTAGCAGGTGATGTCTGTCTCGGTGAGTGTCCCCGGGAACAGCCCGTAGAGCACAGAGTCCTGTGTTACGGAGCTGCTCGGGATGAACCTCGACAGCAACCACTGCATCTCTTTCCAGACCTGCCTTGCAAAGGGCCAATCCTGAAGGAGATGGGCGACAGTCTCGTCCACCCCGCAGCCGACTCAGGGGCAGAGTGCCGCGTCTCCGAAACCCCGGCTGTGCATGAACGCTCTGACGGGTAGAGCCCTCCTCACCGCCAACCAAGCTACATCTTGGTGCTTGTGTGAAAGCTCTGGCGATGAGACGTTCTGCCAAACGAGTTCGACAGTCTGCTCAGGGAACCACCCGACAGGGTCCACCCTCTCCTTTCGTAGGGCGTCCAGGACCTTACGTGCTGACCACTGTTTTATGGCCTTGTGGTCAAAGGGGTTTTTTGTGAAAAACTTTTCCACGAAGGACAGGTGGACAGGTATGGTCCAGCTGGTGGGGCGTTTCGCGGCAGCGTGACCAGACCCATCCTTCGCAACACTGGGGACAGGTAGAACCTCAGCACGTAGTGACACTTGGTGTTTGCGTACCGGGGGTCTGTGCACAGCTTGATGCAGCCGCACACAAAGGTGGCCATCAGGATGAGGGTCACGTTCGGAACATCCTTTCCTCCACTGTCCAGAGATTTGTACATCGTGTCTCTGCGGACACGGTCCATTTTGGACCTCCAGACAAAGTGGAAGACTGCCGTGGCACAGGAGCGAGAGATGGGCCAGACCTGTGCCACGTACAGCAACACCGAGAGCACCTCACTCCTGATGACCAGGTTCTTTCCTGCCATGGAGAGGGAGCGCTGCTCCCACAATCCCAGTTTTTGTTTCACTTTGGCGATTCGCTCTTCCCAGTTTTTGGCGCACGCCCTGTCCGCTCCGAACCATATTCCCAACACCGTCAGGTAATCTGGCTTAACGGTGAAGGGAATAAAGGATCGGTCGGCCCAGTTGCCAAAGAACATGGCCTCGCTCTTGGTGCGATTGACCTTCGCTCCCGAGGCCAGTTCAAACTGGTCGCAGATTGTGAGCAATCTGGGGACCGACTGCGGGTCCGAGCAAAAGACGGCCATGTCGTCCATGTACAGGGAGGTCTTGACCTGAGCACCTCCGCTGCCTGGGATCGTCACCCCTCTAATGCCCACATCCTTCCTGATGGATTCGGCAATGGGCTCGAGACAGCACACAAACAAGACAGAGGAGAGGGGACAGCCTTGCCTGACTCCAGACCTGATTGGAAAGCTTTCAGTTTCCCACCCGTTGATTAGAACTGTGCTACTGATGTCTGTGTAGAGCAGTCGGATCCAATTGTGGATACCCTCCCCAAACCCCATCTTGGAGAGCACGTCCATCAGGTACGTGTGCGATATCCTGTCAAAGGCCCTCTCCTGGTCTAAGCTGATTAAGCAGGTGTCCACCCTCCTGTCCCGCACGTAGGCGATCGTATCCCTGAGTAGCGCCAGGCTATCAGAGATCTTCCTGCCGGGGACAGCGCAGGTCTGGTCCGGGTGGATCACCAGCTCCAGAGCAGGCTTGACCCTGTTGGCGATGACCTTTGACAGGATCTTGTAGTCCACATTGAGCAGCGAAATGGGCCGCCAGTTTTTGATTTCCTCCCTCTCCCCCTTCTGCTTGTAGAGGAGGGTGATGATGCCTTTCCTCATCGATTCTGACATGCTGCCGGCCAGAAGCATACCTCCGTACACTTCCAGCAGGTCTGGGCCTATCCAGTCCCACAGAGCCGAGTACAACTAGACCGGTAAGCCATCGCTTCCGGGAGTTTTATTCATCTCGAAGGACCAGACGGCCTTTGTCAGCTCGTCCAGAGTTAGCGGGTGGTCCAGACTCTCCCGCTCGCTGTCGTCTAAGACCTCCGAAATAGACGACAGGAAAGACTGGGAGGCCGCACGGTCTGTGGGCTTGACGTCGTACAGCCTGGCATAGAAGGATTTGCTAATCCTCAGCATGTCGAGCTGTGAAGATGTC
Source organism: Pristiophorus japonicus (assembly GCF_044704955.1). Taxonomy (NCBI): domain Eukaryota; kingdom Metazoa; phylum Chordata; class Chondrichthyes; family Pristiophoridae; genus Pristiophorus; species Pristiophorus japonicus. Next base: position 3,207,272 of record NC_091992.1, on the reverse strand, counting down.
ACAGAACCGTCTTCTTCCTTTAGGCTGGTGATCACAGAGCTCACCCTGTGAACCTTTTGGAAGAAGAAGCGCGAACACGTCTCATCCTGCTCGACGGAGCGGACTCTGGAGCGGAAGATGATCTTGGAGGACACTGAGGCAAAGAGCGAGGCTTGTTGGCCCTTCACCTCTTCGAGTTCCTCCGCGACATCGACCCCCATCGACTGCAGCAGGAGCAGGTTTTGCATATTCGTCTGGAGTCGGGATAATTCCCTCTGTCTCCCTCTCGCCTCCTGAACACCTTTGAGGATGAAGAACCTCTTGATGTTTGTCTTGGTTGTTTCCCACCAGTGCATCGGGGAATCGCAGAGGGGCTTTACGGTTCTCCAACCTTTGTAATCCCTCTTGAGTTCCTCCACGTTTTCCGGGGTCAACAGTTTCACGTTGAGCTTCCATATCCCTCTGCCAACTTTCTGGTTTTCCTGTGGGCGACAGTCGGCCAGTAGGAGGCAGTGGTCAGAGAAGAACACCGGCGTGACGTCGGTGGATCTGACCTTGAGCGTGTGGGACACAAACAGGAAGTCTATTCTGGAACGGACGGACCCGTCTGGTCTCGACCAGGTGTATCTGAGCGGTGCTCCGTCTGCAGGGTTGCTGAAGACGTCGCACAGCTTGGCATCTTTTACCGCATCCATCAGGAGTCTGGACGTGGTGCCCAGCTTGCTGTCGGCTCTGCTGGATCGCCCAGCCGCACCGATGGTACAGTTCAAGTCACCGCCCAGAACGACCGGTCTGGATGTCGCCAGCAGCAGTGGGAGCTGCTGGAGGAGGGCCAGTCGCTCGCTTCTGAGAGGTGAGGCATACACGTTAATTAGCCTTAGAGGAACATTTTTATACAATACATCTGCTACGAGGAGGCGGCCGCCCACCATCTCCTTAACTTCGGTGATGGTGAAGTGGCCTCCCCGCAGCAGAATGCCCAGGCCGGAGGAACGGCAATCGTTGCCTCCTGACCAGACGGATGGTCCATGGGATCACCATTGTGACCACTGCTGGTAACTGCTGAAGTGCGGCAGGCCACACTCCTGCAAGAACAGCAGGTCTGCCTTGACCTTCGCGAAGTACCCCAAGGTGGAAACACATCGCGTTGTTGATGGATGCAATCTTTAAACCCATTTTTAAATTGGTGGTTACAGTCCAAAAATTACATTTAGATCCCGCAGGCCTTTGGCCCTGTGGCCTGTTCCCGTATACATAGGTTAACTTTAAACTTTTCTACTGCACCTTGGCTGAGACATGGGTTGTCCTCTGCCTTGGGGATGGTTTGACCAGGGGACGCCAGCAGTGTGGAGGGGGGGACCTCCATGTTAACTGGGCTGCCCTTGCCTGGTGTTGGTTGTTCCTTGTGTGCACCCCCTGTGGTGTCGTCACTCACAGCGTTCTGGAGTTGGGGTGCATCTGTCACTTCGTCGCTCCCAGAGATCCGGAGCGGGGTGCATCGGTGACATCACTGCTCCCGGGGTCCCGGAGCTGAGCTGCACTGGTCCCATTGGCGTTTCGCCTCTTCTGGTGGTAGTGGGGGCTTTTGCCTCGCCCCTCATCATCGGAAGAGCTGCAGCCACTGCTGTCTGTCGTGGACTCGAGCCGTCTTTTGCCTCTCGTTTCTGCAGGAGGCCCCTTTTCCTTTGACTTGCAGGCCGCCTTCTTCTTGACCAGCTGCCATTCCTGTTTTCCTTCTGCTTCTGCTCCCTCCTCTTCCATGGACTTGGTGTCTCGGGGGGGAGTTTCACTGCTGGGTGTTAGTGTCTGGTGGCTTGACGTGGCAGACTGCCCTTCCTCCTCTCGGTCAGTGTCGACTAGGGCAGTGGTTTGTTCGCACGGTGTCTTGGAGAGGAGGGCGGTGTCGGTCTCCTCTGGGGTGTTGCACTTCTCAGCTTTCTCCTCACGTGTCACCATGTTCTTTGCCGCCTGAAATTCCACTTGGGGCAGGCCTTGTACAGGTGTCCAGCCTGACCACAAAGGTTGCATCCCAATCATCACCATCGGCGAACTGCTGCAACGTACCAAGGGTAGCCATTTTCGCGTGAAAGTCTGTAATCTCGTCGCCAATTGTTGTGTCCTTGGATGCTCTGATGACTCCACGAGGCAATGTGTTGTACTGGAACTGTAGTGACCTTAGTCCTTTATTGATAACTCCAGGGTGAGGATCACACCTGGTGACCTGCCTTTTATACTCGGCCAGGCACACCTGTACAGGTAACCTACAAGTCTCCCACTGCGGTGCCCTCTGGTGGCACACCATGTGATAGTACCAATAGTAGCCATGTAGGATACATGACACCCTTCACATGCGAGGCTATTTCACATCTGAACCCGATCGTCTCCTCTCCTGACAGCCATGTACATGTGCACATTCTCAACCCCTCACACAGCCACTTGCTCTGTGCAGCAAGGATTAACGGACAGCGGAGTGGAAAGCCTGGCTGATTGTTCCTGTTCTGGGCTCAGGCCATTTGCAGTATCTCGACTGTTCCCCTCCACCCCATTCAGCACAGGCTGAGGACCAGTCCCAAGGCCTCCTGGTCTATATGGCTTGTAACATACCAGCGGGACCTTTAATCACTAGGCCATCATTGCGCTGACCTTATGTTTTAAATAATAGGGTGAAGATAGTCTCCTAACACAGTAGTTTAGAAACACCCCATACCTGTTGGGCTTCTGCGTTCCAGGAATGAGCAAGACAACAATTTGAGCAACTTATGACTTCATAGTCGGTGTCTTCACCTGCCTGGGCCCTAAGCACTAAACCAAAATGGAAACCACAGATGGACTAGTAAATGCTATTGGATAGTGATAGGAAACTCAGCTATATAAATCTTACATTCCTATTGCCACCCCAAACTGTCAGTTAGCAGTTGAAGACTAGTAGAATCTTTGGCTACAAATCACAGCAAATGCATGATTAGGATCCGTTTGGTTGATGTTTGTGCACATTAAATTGACAGATGTCAGTTCTGCGGCATGGAACACCTTTATGTTTCTGGAAATGGTGTTAGCATTCACAAGTCAGATACGTCACGGGTTAGATACAGAGTAAAGCTCCCTCTACACTGTCCCATCAAACACTCCCAGGGCAGGTACAGCACGGGTTAGATACAGAGTAAAGCTCCCTCTACACTGTCCCATCAAACACTCCCAGGGCAGGTACAGGGGGTTAGATACAGAGTAAAGCTCCCTCTACACTGTCCCATCAAACACTCCCAGGGAATTCACTCCACCATTTCAGTGAAGGTTCCAGCTGACTTCCCTTCTTACTTCTAACATCCATCCCCGGCTATTTAAACCCAACATCACAGTGAACGATAAACCCAGATGAGCTTTGTCAATCCCCTTCATAGAATTACACAGAAATTACAACACAGAAACAGGCTGTTCAGCTCTACCAGTCCATGAAAACGATGTAATTTTGCAGTCAAAAGTAAAATGGCAAACTATGATTAGTCTGACAGTAACGGATAGTGAGAGTGAATGGAAATATCTAGGCTCTTTGCAATTAGCAGAATGATTTAACATTAAGCTGCACCAGTGGTTCAAGGCTGCATACTACTTAGACATGCTCTGTTTTTAGCAACAAACTTGTCATTTTAGCTCCAAACTCAAGACAAATGGCGTTACCGTATAAAACGTCAAGGGCATGGAAAAGGCTTACATCTCCCATTACTGATTAAATAGGATAGCAAAGGAAAAGAGCAGCCAACATTTAAGAGTAAGTGATCCAAAGCTTTTACTCCTACTTCTTGTTTAATAATGCAAGTAGTAGAAGACTCCAGAGATCAAATTTACCGCCTGACTCCTTGTGTAATTTGTTTTGTTTTACCAATTAGACAAAGCCTAGAATTCCACTATTTCCTCGAACTCAGTGAATCCAAGCATTAAATGATGACTGCACTCAGGTAAACCAGGTCAACATGGGGCCTAATCAATGGTCCTTAAAGAGAATGCCTGTCAGGCCTCAACCAACAAGGTCTGTTTCTTTAAGGACGATTTACCTGAACGTGGAGTGCTCCTCTCAACCTTACATTAAAAGAAACCAGGCTGCTACCAACCCCAAATATCACCCTCTCGCCGTGCCTCCACTCCATTCCCGACTCGGTTAAGAACATAAGAATTAGGAGCAGGAGTAGGCCACAGGGTCCCTCGAGTCTGTCCCACAATTCAATGAGATCTTGGCTGATCTTCTACCTCAACTCCACTTCTCTGCACTGTCCCCATATCCCTTGATTTCCTTAATATCCAAAAATCTATCGATCTCTAGGTCAAAGATTTTTACTCAATATCTGGGCCGAAGATCTTGTGATCAATCCCTTGGGGTATAGGTAGTCAGTGAAGCCTAACTACAAACTCACTGAGAAATCGGGAAATCAGAAGAGCATCAAGGTTATTTCTAACCAATAATGCATCTGCTTTCAAGCAATCTGGTATGAAGTGGCATAAAAGCACTCTCTGGTCCTGATGTGATCCTGTTCTTAGCTACAAAGGGGATCAGTTTTTTCTGGAGATGGAGAAAAATCATCTGTGCAGACAAATGGAGATCCAGGCTGACTTGAACAACCTACCACCAAGCCGTCTCAAATCTAGAGGCCATTATGGACCGTCGCCGAAATCTTTCAGCGGTCTCCTCTCAGCCTCGATGACCGATGGTGAAATGCTTGGAAGAAATGCGACATACGGAATTAATTCCTTATAGAGGACCCCACAGTACAACCTGAAGGATCAAACGTTCCTCGCAAACATCAGCCGCCTGAGAACCGGTCACGGTCGATGCTGCACCTTCTCCATCGGTGGGAGATTAAAGCCCCCCCATCATGTGACTGTGGAGCTCCCAATCAGACCCTGGAGCACATCATCGAGCACCGCCCTCAGAGGGAATTCACAGGCTGCCTGCAGGATATCCACCCTGTTACACCGGGAGCTTTGGCCTGGATATCTGACTTAGATAATGATATTTAATTTGTTAATTTGTTTTTTTGCTACTACCATACGAAAGAGGAAGATGTTGCTTAGACCTGAACTCCTGGGGTAAATTGTAACCTTCGTACTATTACATTACGTAGCTTTGGTTGAAGAGACAGGACAATGGGCCAATTGGCCATCCTTATGATTGACAAGCTCTCAGACACTATATAATATATAACAATACGGGTAGTGAACGTGGTGTTAATAAATACCTTCGCCGATACTGGCTGCAAGCACTTGTGACAGATGGCCGTCTGATTCTCCTTTGCAAGTCATCTTCAATCGTATTCTGCAGAAGCAACAATTTCTGAAAATCCATAATAGTCGATATTATTCAACGCCGAAAGACTTGCTCACTCATTCCTGAGAAACTAAAACTCTCGCCACTCTCTCAAAGCACAAACTGTGGGCAGCCCGAGTACTGCAGCAAATTCATAATGCATAAGAGTTTAAAATATACAAACTTTTCCCCAAAACAAGTGCATCGAAATATTGATCCATGAAGAGAATAAAACGGGTTTTTCAATTCCTGGATTCCAATTCAGTGGCTGCTGGTTAATTCATCACACATCAAAAAAACAGATTTTAAAAATTTAAATATCAATGCACTTGGTTTTATTTTGAGTTAACTTGCTCTGGAAGTGAAATGCAGCCAGTCACACCCCGCCTTGTGCAGTCAATATTAAACCACCGAAAAACCCAGTCACAAAAATAGAAGACGTGCAGCTGGAACAAGACTACAATATTTGTGACAGATTATTTTGAAATCATCCCGAGGGAATATGTAAAAATAAATCTCTCATAATTACAATTTACATATTTTTCCAAATAACTTAATTTTTTTCCAGCCTCAACTCACAGGCTTAAAACAATTCTAATTTTAAAGCATTTGTCATTAGTACAAGCGGAAAAAAATTTAGATTTCAACTACCTCCCCGCCCCCGGATTTTTCTCCCTGCATCTACTGTAGCAGTAACACCATTCACACAATTCAGGCTAGAAGGTTACAATGGAGAGTCAGTGGGGCCGAAATAGCCCCCTCCATAACATCGACGAGGCAGGAATGGAGCAGAGAGGCCTCACCGACCGGAGGCAGAGGATGGGCCGACCCATCCTATACTGTCCCCGGGCTGGGAGTGGTGGGAATGGGTTTCCGCACCACCTGTGCCGCCTCCTGTCGGGCACATGGCGACCCCACACCGACCGGCGGCGACCCCACACCGACCGGCACTGACCAGCGGCGACCCCACACCGACCGGCGGCGACCCCACACCGACCGGCACTGACCGGCGGCGACCCCGCGGCGACCCCACACCGACCGGCGGCGACCCCACACCGACCGGCACTGACCGGCGGCGACCCCACACCGACCGGCGGCGACCCCACACCGACCGGCACTGACCGGCGGCGACCCCGCGGCGACCGGCGGCGACCCCACACCGACCGGCACTGACCGGCGGCGACCCCACACCGACCGGCGGCGACCCCACACCGACCGGCGGCGACCCCACACCCACCGGCGACGACCCCGCAGCGACCCCACACCGACCGGCGGCGACCCCGCGGCGACCCCACACCGACCGGCGCGACCCCACACCGACCGGCGGCGACCCCGCGGCGACCCCACACTGACCGACGGTGACCCCGCGGCGACCCCACACCGACCGACGGTGACCCCACACCCACCGGCGGCGACCCCGCGGCGACCCCACACCGACCGGCGGCGACCCCACACCGACCGGCGGCGACCCCGCGGCGACCCCACACTGACCGACGGTGACCCCGCGGCGACCCCACACTGACCGACGGTGACCCCACACCCACCGGCGACGACCCCACGCCGACCCCACACCGACCGGCGGCGACCCCACACCGACCGGCGACGACCCCGCGGCGACCCCACACCGACCGGCACTGACCGGCGGCGACCCCACACCGACCAGCGACGACCCCGCGGCGACCCCACACCGACCGGCGACGACCCCGCGGCGACCCCGCGGCGACCCCACACCGACCGGCGGCGACCCCAGCGATGGAAATTTCCTGCCGGGAGTGGAGCGGAGCGGCTGCCAGTCGATGCCCCCGACAGCTTTCCCCGGCGGGAAAGTGTGTGCCTGGGCCTGGCGTCCGCCCTTAAAGGGGAGGGCGCACTGCCGGCGCCTCCATTTTATTTTAATCGTCGGCCGACTCCGAGGTCGGCCCGACAATGGTGGCCACGGATTCGGCCAGGCCGCCCAACAGGCAACCCTCGGGTGCCAGGCCGCTGGCCGAAACCCTCCCTGGTGGCCCAGCGGACCGAACTACAATACCTGCAGAGTGCGCAGGGGCCCTCCCCTTTAACGCTGTGACGCTTCAGTACGCGCTGGTGACTGGAAGTGGCGGCTGACCCGACAGAACGGCATTTCCACCCCACAGCCGCACACAACACCAGCCCCCTGCAAAAATACATTAAAGTGCTCAAAATCGACGATTGAATCTGCTCCCTTTCAGGCAACGCATTCCCAATCACAACAACTCGCTGCGTAGAACATTTCTCCTCATCTCCCTTCTTTATCAATTTAAATTTGCATAACTTATGCTGAGATGGTTTTATTTTTCCTGTGTGTGTCTCTCTCCATTTGTGCCTGCCCGTCTCTCTCCGTCTGTCTGTCTCTCTCCGTCTGTCTGTCTCTCTCTCCGTCTGTCTGTCTCTCTCTCCGTCTGTCTGTCTCTCTCTCCGTCTGTCTGTCTCTCTCTGTACATCCACCTGACTCTATCATAACAACATAAGAAATAGGAGCAGGAGTAGGCCATACCCCCCCTCCTCCCTCTCCCCCCCCCCCCCCCCACCGTCTCTCTCACTCACTCTGTGTGTCCCTCACACTCTCACTCACTCTGTGTGTCCCTCACACTCTCACTCACTCTGTGTGTCCCTCACACTCTCACTCACTCTGTGTGTCCCTCACACTCTCACTCACTCTGTGTGTCCCTCACACTCTCACTCACTCTGTGTGTCCCTCACACTCTCACTCACTCTGTGTGTCCCTCACACTCTCACTCACTCTGTGTGTTCCTCACACTCTCACTCACTCTGTGTATCCCTCACACTCTCACTCACTCTGTGTGTCCCTCACACTCTCACTCACTCTGTGTGTCCCTCACACTCTCACTCACAATTGTCTGCTGTGGCTCAGTGAGCAGCACACTTGCCTCTGAGTCAGAAGGTTGCGGGTTCAAGTTGCACTCCAGGGACTTGAGCACATAAATCTAGGCTGACACCCCAATGCAGTGCTGAGGGAGTGCTGCACTGTCGGAGGTGCCAGCTTTTGGGTAAAAGATCCCACGGCACTAGTTCGAATGATCTGGGCATTATCAATTTGCTGTTTCTGGGAGCTTGCTGTGCGCAAATCGGCTGTCTCACACACACACACACACACTCTGTCCTTAACTCTCTCTCTCTCTCTGTCCCTCACATACACACACACACACACTCTCTCTCTCTGTCCTTAACTCTCTCTCTCTCTCTGTCCCTCACACACACAGACTCTCTTTCTCTCTCTCTCTCTCTGTCTGTCCCTGTCCCTCACACTCTCTCTCTCTCTCTCTCTCTGTCCCTCACACACATACTCTCTCTCTCGCTCTCCCACTTTCTCTCTGTGTCCCTCACGCACTCTCTTTCTCTCTGAGTCCCTCACTCACACACACACACACACACACACACTCACTCTCGCTCTCTCTCTATCCCTCACACTCTCTCTCTTTGTCCCTCACTCCGAGTCCCTCACTCACACTCTCACTCTTTCTCTCTCTCTCTGGGGTTTGAATTTCCCGCCAGGGGCCGGGTCGACCTCGGCAACGGCGAAAACCAACGTTCGGCGGATTCAAAATAAACCGCCGTTATTGACGGACCTTGTCATGTATTCAACTATCAGTGTAACCCATGTATAAACTGACCTAAGTTGTACACCTTGAGAACATTGACCACAAGGGGGTGAACTTGTGGGAGACACTCCTAACCTGGACTTTCAGGTGTAAAAGGGGAAGCTCCACCCACCTTCATCACTTGAGGTCTTGGTAATAAAGGTCACTGGTCACAGAGTGACCTTCTCTCCAGTATGGGCCTGGTGTGTATTTATACTGTATAGTAAGGACAAATCACACCTCATCTGTTTTTTTTGGAAGGGAGGGAAAAAAATATTGTTTTATGTACTAAAAGTTGGCAGGGTTGGTGAAATCTGTTTTAATTTGTTAAAAATTCTTTATAAGAAAATAAATGAATCCTCCGGGCGGGAGAGGGGCTGGGCCGCGGCCTGACGGGAGCTGTAGTTTTTATCCCCCGTGCACTGCATTCGCAAAACGGAAGCCAGCCTCCGGAAGAACAACAAATCCCAGGGTGCATTGCGCATCAGCCTCCACCTCCTTCCCGCCTTTTCAATACCGCCACCCTCCCCACGGTGCATTAAATCCCCATCTCTGTAACCTCCTCCAGCCCCACAAACCTCTGGCCTCTTGACCATACCCGATTTCCATCGCCCACCATTGTTAGCCGTGCCTTCTACGAACAATGACGGACAGGTAAAGACCATGTGGACCATCGAGCTTGTCCCAAGGCACGCTAAGCTCTGTAACTTCCTCTCTCACCTTCTCTATCCTCCTCTAAGCACCCCCCCCCCTTAAAACCTACCTCTTTGACCTGTCCTAATATCTCCTTATGGTGCTGGGTGTCAAATTTTGTTTGCTAACACTCCTGTGAAACGCCTCGCAAGGTTGTACTACCTTCAAGGCGTTCTGTAAATACAAATTGTTATGAGGCACAATCCAGCAAGCAGGGCGTGGTACCATGTGGAGTATAGCTGCAGTCCGGTATTTTAGATGGACCATTGCGGATGTCTCCAGTCATTCTCGTTGATTGGGAGGGTGGTACTAAGAAAATCCAATTGACCCTCTCCGCATCTCCCTCCAGAACAGACATTCACTTGTGAACAAAGGCCTGGCCATCCAAAACAGAAAGAAACTCCTCAGTATTTGGAATGTCTTTACTCGGAGTGAAAGAAAAAGGTTAGAAAGAACTTGCATTTCTATAGTGCCTTTCAAGAGCTCAGGACATCTCAAAGTGCTTTACAGCCAATGAGGTATTTTTGAAGTGTAGTTCCCATGCGCCTGCTGCCCTTGTCCTTCCAGGTGGTAGAGGTCGCGGGTTTGGGAGGTGCTGCCGAAGAAGCCTTGGCGAGTTGCTGCAGTGCATCTTGTAGATGGTGCACACTGCAGCCAGGGGGCGCCGGTGGTGGAGGGAGTGAATGTTGAAGGTGGGGGATGGGGGGCTGATCAAGCGGCTGCTTTGTCCTGGATGGTGTCGAGCTTCTCGAGTGTTGGAGCTGCACCATCCAGGCAAGTGGAGAGTGTTCCATCACACTCCTGACTTGTGCCTTGTAGATGGTGGAAAGGCTTTGGGGAGTCAGGAGGTGAGACACTCGCCGCAGAATACCCAGCCTCTGACCTGCTCTTGTTGCCACAGTATTTATGTGGCTGGTCCAGTTAAGTTTCTGGTCAATGGCGACCACCAGATTGTTGATGGTGGGGGATTCACCGATGGTAATGCCCTTGAATATCAAGGGGCGGTGGTTAGACTCTCACTTGTTGGAGATGGTCATTGCCTGACACTTGTGTAGCGTGAATGTTACTTGCCACTTATCAGCCCAAGCCTGAATGTTGTCCAGGTCTTGCTGCATGCGGGCACGGACTGCTCCATTATCTGAGGGGTGCGAATGGCACTGAAAACTGCAATCATCAGTGAGCATCCCCACTTCTGACCTTATGATGTAGGGAAGGTCATTGATGAAGCAACTGAAGATGGTTGGGCCTAGGACACTGCCCTGAGGAACTCACATGTTGGGCTCTGCCATCATTGAGGATGGGGATATTCATGAAGTCTCCTCCTATCATTAGTTGTTTAATGGTCCACCTCCATTCACAACTGGATGTGACAGGGCTGCAGAGCTTTGATGGTCCATTGGTTGTAGGATCGCCTAGCCTTGTCTATAGCATGCTGCGTCCGCTGTATAGCATGCATGTAGTCCTGTGTTGCAGCTTCCCCTGGTTGGCACCTCCTGGCATGCTCTTCGAAACTCTTCATTGTACCAGGGTTGGTCCCAGGCTTGATGGTGATGGTAAAGTGAGGGATATGCCGGGCCATGAGGTTACAGATTGTGGTGCAATATAATTCTACTGCTGCTGATGGCCCACAGCGCCTCATGGATGCCCAGTTTTAAGCTGCTGGATCTGTTCTGAATCTATCCCATTTAGCACGGTGGTAGTGCCTCACAACACAATGGAGGGTGTCCTCAGTATGAAGACGGGACTTGGTCTCCACAATGGCTGTGCGGTGATCACTGCTACCAATGCTGTCATGGCCAGATGTATCTGCGACATGTAGATAGGTGAGGACGAAGTCAAGTAGGTTTTTCCCTCGTGTTAGTTCTCCCCACCTGCTGAAGGCCCAGTCTGGCAGCTATGTCCTTCAGGACTCGGCCAGCTTGGTCAGTAGTGATGTTACCGAGCCACTCTTGGTGATGGACATTAAAGTCCCCCACCCAGAGTACATTCTGTGTCCTTGCTACTCTCAGATCTTCTTCCAAGTGGTGTTCAATATGGCAGAGTACTGATTCATCAGCTGAGGGAGGGCGGTAGGTAGTAATCAGCAGTACTGAGGTAGCGCCGCACTGTCGGAGGGGAAGTACTGAGGGAGTGATGCACTGTCGGAGGGGCAGTACTGAGGGAGTGCTGCACTCTCGGAGGGGCAGTACTGAAGGAGCGCCACACTGTCGGAGGGGCAGTACTGAGGGAGTGCTGCACTGTGGGAGGGGCAGTACATAAGAACATAAGAATTAGGAACAGGAGTAGGCCATCTAGCCCCTCGAGCCTGCTCCGCCATTCAACAAGATCATGGCTGATCTGGCCGTGGACTCAGCTCCACTTACCCGCCCGCTCCCCATAACCCTTAATTCCCTTATTGGTTAAAAATCTATCTATCTGTGATTTGAATACATTCAATGAGCTAGCCTCAACTGCTTCCTTGGGCAGAGAATTCCACAGATTCACAACCCTCTGGGAGAAGAAATTCCTTCTCAACTCGGTTTTAAATTGGCTCCCCCATATTTTGAGGCTGTGCCCCCTAGTTCTAGTCTCCCCGACCAGTGGAAACAACCTCTCTGCCTCTATCTTGTCTATCCCTTTCATTATTTTAAATGTTTCTATAAGATCACCCCTCATCCTTCTGAACTCCAACGAGTAAAGACCCAGTCTACTCAATCTATCATCATAAGGTAACCCCCTCATCTCCGGAATCAGCCTAGTGAATCGTCTCTGTACCCCCTCCAAAGCCAGTATATCCTTCCTTAAGTAAGGTGACCAAAACTGCACGCAGTACTCCAGGTGTGGCCTCACCAATACCCTGTACAGTTGCAGCAAGGCCTCCCTGCTTTTGTACTCCATCCCTCTCGCAATGAAGGCCAACATTCCATTCGCCTTCCTGATTACCTGCTGCACCTGCAAACTAACTTTTGGGGGACAGTCTGGCGACCGGGGAGATGCCCCTCTCTTGGCACAGGGCAGTCATCGTCCTGCTGCCTAAGAAGGGCGATCTCCGCCTCCTTAAGAACTGGCGCCCGGTCTCCCTCCTCAGCACGGACTACAAAATCTTCGCCAGGGCGATGTCTGCTCGCCTTGGTGCCGTGCTGGACCACATGATCCACCCCGACCAGTCCTACACGGTCCCGGGCCGGACAATCCACGACAACATCCATCTGGTCCGGGACCTCATCCATTGTTCCCAGGAGGCTGGTCTGTCGGTCGCTTTCCTATCCCTCGACCAAGAGAAGGCGTTCGACAGGGTGGATCACGACTATCTGCTCGGAACTCTGCGCGCTTTCGGGTTCTGGACGCATTTCGTCGCCCGGATCCGACTTTTGTACGCCGCCGCGGAGTGTCTGATTAAGGTTAACGGGTCCTTGACGGCGCCCCTTCGCTTTAGGAGAGGGGTGCGCCAGGGATGCCCCATGTCCGGCCAGTTATATGCCGTTTGCGTGGAGCCTTTCCTGCGCCTCTTGCGGACGAGGTTGACGGGACTGGCTCTGCAAGGGCCGGGCGTGGAGGTCGTCCTCTCGGCTTACGCCGATGACGTGCTCCTCGCGGTAGAGGATCCCGCTGACCTGCGGAGGATGCGTGAGTGCCAGGAGATTTACTCGGCCGCGTCCTCCGCCAGGATCAACTGGGAGAAATGTTCCGGACTCCTGGTGGGTCAGTGGCGGGTGGACTCCCTGCCGGAGGAGCTCAGGCCTTTTGCCTGGAGCACGACCCATCTCCTCTATCTGGGAGTCTACCTTAGCCCCGACGAGGGAGCCTGGCCGGCGAACTGGCAGGAGCTGGAGGCCAAGGTCGCCGCTCGCCTAGGGCGCTGGACAGGACTGCTCCGAGTGCTGTCCTACAGGGGTCGAGCGCTAGTCATAAACCAGCTGGTGGCCGCAATGTTGTGGTACCGGCTGGTCATTTTGACCCCTCCCCCTGCGTTTGTCGCCAAGATACAGAAGAAGCTGGTGGACTTCTTCTGGAACAACAGGAAGCACTGGGTCTCTGCTGCGGTCTTGAGTCTCTCGCTTGAGGAGGACGGTCAGTCGTTGGTGTGCGTCAGCGCCCAGCTCGCGACTTTCCGTCTTCAGACCCTGCAGAGATACCTTTACGTCGAGCCCCCTCCTAGGTGGTGTGCTCTGGCGACGTATTTCTTCCGCCAGCAGCGCGACCTCAATTACGACACGCAGCTCCTGTTTGTGAACTTGGGAGGTGTCAGGACCGCCCTCCGGGAGCTGCCTGTCTTTTACAAGGAACTCATCAGGGTCTGGAACAAAGTCTCCACCAAGCGCAGCTCTCCGCCGGCTGCAGTGGCGGCCGTCCTGCAGGAGCCGCTGCTCGGGAATCCGTACCTCCACGACCGAGGTTTTATGTGGCGGTCGGAAGAGAGGGCTGTGGCTGGTGAGGTGACCAGGGTCAGGGACCTGCCCGATGGCAGAGGAGCGGGCTGGATGGCGCCAGACACGCTGGCGCGGCGCCTAAATTCTGCCAACGTCCGCCACGCGGCCGATGTCATCGAGTCGCTAAAAACAGCTCTGGGCCCTGACTCCGTTAGGTGCATCGAGGAGCTCAAGCACGTGAGGAGATCCCGTCCGAACTGACCCCCGTCCGGACGGAATTCCTCATTGGCGCCAAACCCCGGAACCTCCCTCGGGGGCCGGCGCCTCACAACTTGAGCCGCCTCGGGGAAATCCCCTCCGTGCCCTTCAGTTCCGCGCGGAGGGGTTTCCTGTACGGGCTGCTTCTGCACACTCTCAACTTTGCCATCCTTGCCTGCCGTCCGGACACGCCATGGCGTACCATCTTGCCGTCCGGAGGAGGCGGGGGTCCCCGATGGAGGGCACTCTACGCAGGGGTCCTCCCACTATTCATCGGGGACTTGGCCTGGAGGGTGGTGCACGGAGCAGTGCCGTGCAATAAATTTTTAAGCCGGTTCACGGACTCCCAGGCCGCCTGCAATTTCTGCGGTCTGGAGGAGTCCGTGTTCCATGTTTTTATTGAGTGCACGAGGTTGCAGCCCCTGTTCCATTATATGAAGGGGCTGCTCCTGAAATTCTGGCTGCACTTCAGTCCCACTCTCTTGATCTTTGGGCACCCTGTGCGGAGGGGAGCGGGTAGGTCCGAAGGCCTCCTCGTAGGACTGCTCCTGGGCACGGCCAAGGGTGCCATCAGCCGGTCCAGGCAGCGGGCGGTCGAGGGGGTCGTTCAGCCAGACTGCCTGCCTCTCTTCCGCTCTTACATCCGGTCCAGGGTGTCCTTGGAGATGGAGCACACGGTGTCCACCGGTACGCTCGCGGCCTTCCGCGAGAGGTGGGCACCGGAGGGACTGGTGTGCATCATCACGCCCGGCAACCAAATTTTAATTTGATTTTACGTTTTAAAGTTTAATTTGTTTTAATTGCCGGTGCTTTTAGTGTCCCCCTCCCCTTTTATAGGGGGCACTGGAAAAAGGAAAATTTGATTTTAGTGCCCAAAAAAAAAACAAAAAAAAGGAAAAAAAGAGGGCCTTGTAAATGTCTGATGTGTCATCCAGGGCGGGTGGCACCGATTAATGTTTTTGTTTTGCAGGTAAACTCCAAAAAGAGTTTCATGCACAAGGACCCCCAGGTCCCTCTGCACCGCAGCATGTTGTAATTTCTCCCCATTCAAATAATATTCCCTTTTACTGTTTTTTTTCCCAAGGTGGATGACCTCACACTTTCCGACATTGTATTCCATCTGCCAAACCTTAGCCCATTCGCTTAACCTATCTAAATCGCTTTGCAGCCTCTCTGTGTCCTCTACACAACTCGCTTTCCCACTAAACTTTGTGTCATCTGCAAATGTTGTTACACTACACTCTGTCCCCTCTTCCAGGTCATCTATGTATATTGTAAACAGTTGTGGTCCCAGCACCGATCCCTGTGGCACACCACTAACCACCGATTTCCAACCCGAAAAGGACCCATTTATCCCGACTCTCTGCTTTCTGTTAGCCAGCCAATTCTCTATCCATGCTAATACATTTCCTCTGACTCCGCGTACCTTTATCTTCTGCAGTAACCTTTTGTGTGGCACCTTATCGAATGCCTTTTGGAAATCTAAATACACCACATCCATCGGTACACCTCTAGCCACCATGCTCGTTTTATCCTCAAAGAATTCCAGTAAATTAGTTAAACATGATTTCCCCTTCATGAATCCATGTTGCGTCTGCTTGATTGCACTATTCCTATCTAGATGTCCCGCTATTTCTTCCTTAATGATGGCTTCAAGCATTTTCCCAACTACAGATGTTAAACTAACCGGCCTATAGTTACCTGCCTTTTGTCTGCCCCTTTTTTAAACAGAAGCGTTACATTAGCTGCTTTCCAATCCGCTGGTACCGCCCCAGAGTCCAGAGAATTTTGGTAGATTATAACGAATGCATCTGCTATAACTTCCGCCATCTCTTTTAATACCCTGGGATGCATTTCATCAGGACCAGGGGACTTGTCTACCTTGAGTCCCATTAACCTGTCCAGCATTACCCCCCTAGTGATAGTGATTGTCTCAAGGTCCTCCCTTCCCACATTACTGTGACCAGCAATTTCTGGCATGGTTTCTGTGTCTTCCACTGTGAAGACCGAAGCAAAATAATTGTTTACGGTCTCAGCCATTTCCACATTTCCCATTATTAAATCCCCCTTCTCATCTTCTAAGGGACCAACATTTACTTTAGTCACTCTCTTCCGTTTTATATATCGGTAAAAGCTTTTACTATCTGTTTTTATGTTTTGCGCAAGTTTACTTTCGTAATCTATCTTTCCTTTCTTTATTGCTTTCTTAGTCATTCTTTGCTGTCGTTTAAAATTTTCCCAATCTTCTAGTTGCCCACTAACCTTGGCCACCTTATACGCATTGGTTTTTAATTTGATACTCTCCTTTATTTCCTTGGTTATCCACGGCTGGTTATCCCTTCTCTTACCGCCCTTCTTTTTCACTGGAATATATTTTTGTTGAGCACTATGAAAGAGCTCCTTAAAAGTCCTCCACTGTTCCTCAATTGTGCTACCGTTTAGTCTGTGTTCCCAGTCTACTTTAGCTAACTCTGCCCTCATCCCACTGTAGTCCCCTTTGTTTAAGCATAGTACGCTCATTTGAGACACTACTTCCTCACCCTCAATCTGTATTACAAATTCAACCATACTGTGATCACTCATTCCGAGAGGATCTTTTACCAGGAGATCGTTTATTATTCCTGTCTCATTACACTGGACCAGATCTAAGATCGCTTGCTCCCTTGTAGGTTCTGTAACATACTGTTCTAAGAAACAATCCCGTATGCATTCTATGAATTCCTCCTCAAGGCTACCCCGTGCGATTTGATTTGACCAATCGATATGTAGGTTAAAATCCCCCATGATTACTGCCGTTCCTTTTTCACATGCCTCCATTATTTCCTTGATTATTGTCCGCCCCACCGTGAAGTTATTATTTGGGGACCTATAAACTACACCCACCAGTGACTTTTTCCCCTTACTATCTCTAATCCCCACCCACAATGATTCAACATTTTGTTCATTAGAGCCAATATCGTCTCTCACAACTGCCCTGATACCATCTTTTATTAACAGAGCTACCCAACCTCCTTTCCCTTCTTGTCTATCTTTCCGAATTGTCAGATACCCCTGTATGTTTAATTCCCAGTCTTGGTCACCCTGCAACCACGTTTCTGTAATGGCCAGCAAATCATACCCATTTGTAATGATTTGTGCCGTCAACTCATTTACTTTATTTTGAATGCTGTGTGCGTTTCGGTAGAGTGTTTTAATACTAGTTTTTAAACCATGATTTTTAGTTTTGACCCCTCCTGCAGCCCCTTTATATTCATACATATTGTCCCTTCCTATCACCTTGTGGTTTACACTTACCCCAGTGCTACTCTGCTCTGTTGCCTCCTGCCTTTTGCATTCTTTCTTGGGGTTCTGTTCATCTGAGCTCTCACCCACTCTAACTAGCTCAGAGCCCTCTCCTGGGTTCCGAATACTCCTCGCATTGAGGCACTGAGCTTTCATGCTTCCCTTTTTATTACACTTTGACCCTTTAGAATTTTGCTGTACAGTGGCCCTTTTTGTTTGTTGCCTTGGGTTTCTTTGCCCTCCACTTTTACTCATCTCCTTTCTGTCTTTTGCTTTTGTCTCCTTTTTGTTTCTCTCTGTCTCCCTGCATTGGTTCCCATCCTCCTGCCATATTAGTTTAACTCCTCCCCAACAGCACTGGCAAACACTCCCCCTAGGACATTGGTTCTGGTCCTGCCCAGGTGCAGACCGTCCAGTTTGTACTGGTCCCACCTCCCCCAGAATTGGTTCCAATGCCCCAGGAATTTGAATCCCTCCCTGCTGCACCACTGCTCAAGCCACGTATTCATCTGAGATATCCTGTGATTCCTATTCTGACTAGCTCGTGGCACTGGTAGCAATCCCAAGATTACTACTTTTGAGGTCCTACATTTTAATTTAGCTCCTAGCTCCTTAAATTCGTCTCGTAGGACCTCATCCCTTTTTTTACCTATGTCGTTGGTACCAATGTGCACCACGACAACTGGCTGTTCACCCTCCCTTTTCAGAATGTCCTGCACCCGCTCTGAGACATCCTTGACCCTTGCACCAGGGAGGCAACATACCATCCTGGAGTCTCGGTTGCGGCCGCAGAAACGCCTATCTATTCCCCTTACAATTAAATCCCCTATCACTATCGCTCTCGCACTCTTTTTCCTGCCCTCCTGTGCAGCAGAGCCAGCCACGGTGCCATGAACTTGGCTGCTGCTGCCCTCCCCTGATGAGTCATCCTCCTCAACAGTACTCAAAGCAGTGTATCTGTTTTGCAGGGGGATGACTGCAGGGGACCCCTGCACTACCTTTCTTGCACTGCTCTTCCTGCTGGTCTTCCATTCCCTCGCTGGCTGCGGACCCCTCACCTGCGGTAAGACCAACTCGCTAAACGTGCTACTCACGTCATTCTCAGCATCGTGGATGCTCCAGAGTGAATCCACCCTCAGCTCCAATTCCGCAACGCGGTCTGTCAGGAGCTAGAGGCGGATACACTTCCCGCACACGTAGTCGTCAGGGACACCGGAAGTGTCCCTGAGTTCCCACATGGTACAGGAGGAGCATATCACGTGACCGAGCTCTCCTGCCATGACTTAACCCTTAGATACACTTAAATTGGCAACAACAATGCTAAAGTTTACTCGCTGTGAAAGAGGAGAAAAAAGAAAAACTACTCACCAATCCAGCAAATCACTTACCCCTTTGGCTGTGACGTCATCTTTCTGTTTCTTTCTCCTTTTTTGCCTTCCCCCTGTACTGAGGGAGCGCTGCACTGTCAGAGGGGCAGTACTGAGCGAGCGCCGCACTGTCAGAGGGGCAGTACTGAGGGAGCGCCGCACTGTCGGAGGGGCAGTACTGAGGGAGCGCCGCCCTGTCGGAGGGGCAGTACTGAGGGAGCGCCGCACTGTCGGAGGGGCAGTACTAAGGGAGTGCCGCACTGTCGGAGGGGCAGTACTGAGGGAGTGCTGCACTGTCGGAGGGGCAGTACTGAGGGAGCGCCGCCCTGTCGGAGGGGCAGTACTGAGGGAGCGCCGCACTGTCGGAGGGGCAGTACTGAGGGAGCGCCGCACTGTCGGAGGGGCAGTACTAAGGGAGTGCCGCACTGTCGGAGGGGCAGTACTTCGGGAGCGCCGCACTGTCGGAGGGGCAGTACTGAGGGAGCGCTGCACTGTCGGAGGGGCAGTACTTCGGGAGCGCCGCACTGTCGGAGGGGCAGTACTGAGGGAGCGCTGCACTGACGGAGGGGCAGTACTTCGGGAGTGCAGCACTGTAGGAGGGAATGCTGCACTGTCGGAGGGGCAGTACTGAGGGAATGCCGCACTGTCGGAGGGGCAGTACTGAGGGAGTGCTGCACTGTCGGAGGGGCAGTACTGAGGGAATACTGCACTGTCGGAGGGGCAGTACTGAGGGAGTGCTGCACTGTCGGAGGGGCAGTACTGAGGGAGCGCCGCACTGTCGGAGGGGTAGTACTGAGGGAGTGCCGCACTGTCGGAGGGGCAGTACTGAAGGAGCTTTCGCTGAACTGTCGGAGGGGCGATCTTTTGGATGGGACGTTAAGCAGAGACCTCATTTGTCCTGTTGGGGATGTAAAAGATCCCACGGCACCTTCCAATGTGATTAATATCACCGCAAGAGTGTTCGCAGACAAGTAGGAAGAATGGTTTCTGAGAAACTTCTTCATGAAGACTGCAGGAGAGAAATCGGCCTTCACCAGAGTGTGAAACGGACTCAGTGAATTGGCGGCCCTTTTGTAAAACGGGCGAGGTGTAAATCGCGCTTGGCGGTGTAAATGTGGGCAGTGTATAAGTGCCGGCCGATGCACTAAGAGCCTGTTTTGCACACTTGGGGAGATCACTTTCACAACCAGTGTCCTCTTCACAGCAACCTGACATACACCATAAGATCCAGCAGAGGGTGCAATTGGTGGGTCCCAGAGTCAGCTATCCCGAGCTCACTGCTCTAACTGACTCCATTCCTGGTTTTAAGAACATAAGAAATAGGAGCAGGAGTCGGCCATTTGGCCCCTCGAGCCTGCTCCGCCATTTAATAAGATCATGGCTGATCTGATCATGGACTCAGCTCCACTTCCCTGCCCGCTCCCCATAACACTTCACTCCCTTATCATTCAAAAATCTGTCTATCTCCACCTTCAATGACCCAGCCTCCACAGCTCCATGGGGCAGAGAATTCCACAGATTTACAACCCTCTGAGAGAAGAAATTCCTCCTCATCTCAGTTCTAAATGGGTGACCCCGTATTCTTAAACCACGTCTGCTAGTTCTAGATTCCCCTACGAGTGGAAACATCCTCCCTGCATTTATCCTGTCCAGCCCCCTCAGTATCTTATATGTTTCATAGAAACATAGAAAATAGGTGCAGGAGTAGGCCATTCAGCCCTTCGAGCCTGCACCGCCATTCAATGAGTTCATGGCTGATCATTCACCTCAGTACCCCTTTCCTGCTTTCTGTCCATACCCCTTGATCCCTTTAGCCATAAGGGCCACATCTAACTCCCTCTTGAATATATCCAATAAACTGGCATCAACAACTCTCTGCGGTAGAGAATTCCACAGGTTAACAACTCTCTGAGTGAAGAAGTTTCTCCTCATCTCAGTCCTAAATGGCTTACCCCTTATCCTTAGACTGTGTCCCCTGGTTCTGGACTTCCCCAACATTGGGAACATTCTTCCTACATCTAACCTGTCCAGTCCCATCAGAATTTTATATGTTTCTATGTGATCCCCTCTCATCCTTTCCTCATATGCCATCCCGGGAATCAGTCTGGTGAACCTTCGCTGCACTCCCTCAATACCAAGAACGTCCTTCCTCAGGTTAGGAGACCAAAACTGAATACAATATTCCAGGTGAGGCCTCACCAAGGCCCTGTACAACTGCAGTAAGACCTCCCTGCTCCTATACTCAAATCTCCTAGTTATGAAGGCCAACATACCATTTGCCTTCTTCACCGCCTGCTGTACCTGCATGCCAACTTTCAGTGACTGATGAACCATCACACCCAGGTCTCGTTGCACCTCCCCTTTTCCTAATCTTCCGCCATTCAGATAATATTCTATCTTTGTGTTTTTGCCACTAAAGTGGATAACCTCACATTTATCCACATTATATTGCATCTGCCATATGTTTGCCCACTCACCTAACCTATCCAAGTCACCCTGCAGCCTCTTAGCGTCCTCCTCACAGCTCACACCGCCACCCAGCTTAGTGTCGTCTGCAAACTTGGAGATATTACACTCAATTCCTTCATCTAAATCATTAATGTATATTGTAAAGAGCTGGGGTCCCAGCACTGAGCCCTGCGGCACCCCACTGGTCACTGCCTGCCATTCTGAAAAGGACCTGTTTATCCCGACTCTCTGTTTCCTGTCTGCCAACCAGTTCTCTATCCACGTCAGTATATTACCCCCAATACCATGTGCTTTAATTTTGCACACCAATCTCTTGTGTGGGACCTTTCAATAAGATCAGCTCTCATTCTTCTAAACTCCAGTGAGTAGAGGCCCAACCTGCTCAACCTTTCTTCATAAGTCAACCCCCTCATCCCCGGAATCAACCGAGTGAACCTTCTCTGAACTGCCTCCAATGCAAGTGTATCCTTTAATTCATTATATGGACCAGTGACATTTCACAGCAAGTGCAGGAAATAGCACAAGCAAATTGTGAATGAAAGGTTTCTATTTTTAGTGGTGAGAATGTGGAACTCGCCGCCACAGGGAGTGGTTGAGGCGAATATCTCGATGCATTTAAGGGGAAGCTAGATAAGCACGCGAGGGAGAAAGGAATAGAAGGATATGGTGATGGGGTTAGATGAAGAGGGAGGGGGCTCGTGTGCAGCATTAACACCGGCATGAACCAGTTGGGCTGATGGCTGTTTCTGAGCTGTAAAATTGAAAACTTGTGCTCATTTGGTAGTCCCAACACACATTAAAGCTTGTACGTGCACAGAGTACATGAGGGTGTTAAGTAGGGTTATTCTCCCCCCCCCCCGATTTCCTTCCCTCATCTCTTGCACGTGCTGGCTCCTGGTGTGGAGCGTGTCCAGTACAAGCCTCAGCAGTGTGTGTCTGCAGCCTATTCCACTGTGTAGGGCATCACAGCTGAGCTTGCTTCTATCCTCACCCAATGCTCACACACAAATGCTCTTCCCAACTGGGGTAACTGGATAGCAGATCAGGAATGGGAACTTTAGCTGACTCTAACCCTCATTGGCTCAGGTGAGTGGAACCAATTGTAGCTTTCCCCTGCTCTGTGTCAGCCGGGGCTCAGTGGGTAATCCCCCTTTCACCTCTGAGCCGGGAGGTCGTGGTTTTAAGTCACACTCGAGGAACTCAAGCTCATAATCCAGGCTGACACTCCCAGTGCAGTATCGAGGGAGCACTGCACTGTCAGAGGGGCAGTACTAAGGGAGCACCGCACTGTCGGAGGGGCAGTACTGAGGGAGTGCCGCACTGTCGGAGGGGCAGTACTGAGGGAGCACCGCACTGTCGGAGGGGCAGTACTGAGGGAGCACCGCACTGTCGGAGGGGCAGTACTGAGGGAGTGCCGCACTGTCGGAGGGGCAGTACCAAGGGAGCGCCGCACTGTCGGAGGGGCAGTACTGAGGGAGTGCCGCACTGTCGGAGGGGCAGTACTGAGGGAGTGCCGCAGTGTCGGAGGGGCAGTACTGAGGGAGTGCCGCACTGTCGGAGGGGCAGTACTGAGGGAGTGCCGCACTGTCGGAGGGGCAGTACTGAGGGAGCACCGCACTGTCGGTGGGGCAGTACCGAGGGAGCTCTGCACTGTCGGAGGGGCAGTACCGAGGGAGCTCTGCACTGTCGGAGGGGCAGTACCGAGGGAGCTCTGCACTGTCGGAGGGGCAGTATCGAGGGAGTGCCGCACTGTCGGAGGGGCAGTACTGAGGGAGTGCCGCACTGTCGGAGGGGCAGTACTGAGGGAGCACCGCACTGTCGGAGGGGCAGTACTGAGGGAGCACCGCACTGTCGGAGGGGCAGTACTGAGGGAGTGCCGCACTGTCGGAGGGGCAGTACCAAGGGAGCGCCGCACTGTCGGAGGGGCAGTACTGAGGGAGTGCCGCACTGTCGGAGGGGCAGTACTGAGGGAGTGCCGCAGTGTCGGAGGGGCAGTACTGAGGGAGTGCCGCACTGTCGGAGGGGCAGTACTGAGGGAGTGCCACACTGTCGGAGGGGCAGTACTGAGGGAGTGCCGCAGTGTCGGAGGGGCAGTACTGAGGGAGTGCCGCACTGTCGGAGGGGCGGTACTGAGGGAGTGCCACAGTGTCGGAGGGGCAGTACCGAGGGAGCACCGCACTGTCGGAGGGGCAGTACTGAGGGAGCACCACACTGTCGGAGGGGCAGTACTGAGGGAGCACCACACTGTCGGAGGGGCAGTACTGAGGGAGTGCCGCACTGTCGGAGGGGCAGTACCGAGGGAGCACCGCACTGTCGGAGGGGCAGTACCGAGGGAGCACCGCACTGTCGGAGGGGCAGTACTGAGGGAGCGCCGCACTGTCGGAGGGGCAGTACCGAGGGAGCACCACACTGTCGGAGGGGCAATACCGAGGGAGTGCCGCACTGTCGGAGGGGCAGTACCGAGTGAGCACCACACTGTCGGAGGGGCAGTACCGAGGGAGTGCCGCACTGTCGGAGGGGCAGTACCGAGGGAGTGCCACACTGTCGGAGGGGCAGTACTGAGGGAGAGCCGCACTGTCGGAGGGGCAGTACCGAGGGAGCACTGCACTGTCGGAGGGGCAGCACTGAGTGAGCACTGCACTGTTGAAGGGGCAGTACTGAGTGAGCACCGCACTGTTGGAGGGGCAGTATCGAGGGAGCACTGCACTGTCGGAGGGGCAGTACCAAGGGAGCGCTGCTCTGTTGGTGGGGCAATACTGAGGGAGAGCCGCACTGTCGGAGGGGCAGTACCGAGGGAGCACTGCACTGTCGGAGGGGCAGCACTGAGTGAGCACTGCACTGTTGAAGGGGCAGTACTGAGTGAGCACCGCACTGTCGGAGGGGCAGTATCGAGGGAGCACTGCACTGTCGGAGGGGCAGTACCGAGGGAGCACTGCACTGTCGGAGGGGCAGTATCGAGGGAGCACTGCACTGTCGGAGGGGCCTCTTTCAGATGAGACACTACCACGAGGCCTCTTCTGCCCTCCTAAGGTGGATATAAGAGTTCCCATGGCACTATTTCAAAGAAGTGCAGGGGAGTTCTCTCCGGTGACCTGGGATCAATATTTTTCCCTCAACCAGCATCGTTAAAACAGTTTATCCAGTCATTATCTCATCGCTGTTTGCTGGAGATTGCTGTGCGCAAATTGGCAGCCGCGCTTCCTGTTAAGTATGGAAGAACTCCTCAAGACTGAGTACTGTGAGGTTAAACTGATGTGACCTTAGTCTCTTTAATACAACTCCAGAGTGCCTAAACAGCATGGCAGACAATGAGGTGTGCAGTTGACCCTTGGGCCTCCAACAGTTGCGCCCTCTGGTGGCAAGTCTTGCACAGTTACAATGTTTACATACATAACATTTCTTACATTACAACAGTGACTTAGTTAGCTGTAAAGCGCTTTGGTTGTGAAAGGCACTGTAGAAATGCAAGTTACTTCTTTGTTTTTTGCACCATGGAAGACATCACAGCTGATCTCTTCTCACTCACTCAGCTCTTACTCGCCCCTCACTCACTCACCCTCTCCTCACTCTGCTCTCTTCACACGATTCTGCCACCCCGTGTGCACTTCCCAGTGGCTGCGGTTCAGGAGTGGGAACTGTGCGTGATCATTCTCCCCGCTAGCCCAGAGATTCAGCAGCCAATCCAAGTGCCCCAATTAGCATCGGGCAGGGAGAAGCTGAGCCAGTGTGGACAGGGAACCCTCCTGACCCATGCTTACCCCGGACACCGCACTAACAACCCCACTCCGGGGAGCCCACACCACCTGCTTCTCCTGAGTGTTCGCTGGTAGTCTCAATGGTCTAACAGTAAGACAAAGATTAATTGGTTCAGCATCAGGGAGCTGTGCTCTATCTTCACTCGATCTCCATTACTGCACCGATCAGAGCTGTAATGAAATGACTGCAGCCTGAACTAATTATCCTTTAGCTCCTGTCATGAGACTTTGATGAAATGGTCTGAGCGCAGCCATAGAGAGAGGGCACCCCTCAACAGTAACACCATTCCCTCTCCTGGCTCAGCGCTGCCTTTCATGCTGGGTTGCATCAGCAAGGCTACAATTGGCCATTTGCAATGATTATACTCCAATTTATCACTAATTGAAAATCCTGCTCACGACACTCCCAATCCTAAACCCAGAGCCTGCAATCAATGCAGTCAGACAGATGTGAATTAAAGGTTTCTTTCTGGGAAAGGACTGGGTGCTGAGGTTTGTTGGTGAACTGGGCAATAATTAGCGGAGACCATTGTAAAACTCCATTCTGAGTTTCTCTGTAACTATTGTATGCCTATAAACACACACACACTCACTCACACATACAGACACTCACTCACACACACACACTCACACTCAGGCACTCTCTTTCACACACACTCACTCACTCACACACAAAACCACAGCGTGTAGAACCAGCAAGCTGCCTGATTCAGTGCAATGTCGAGTTTCTGGTTGGAGTATAGTGTAGTGCACGGAGGGAATGTGAACCCTCCGTGGCCTGGTGAGAAGAGTGCGGGTGGGGAGGGGAGGGACTGTGGGGGTGGGGAGGGGTGGAGAGGGACTGCGGGGGTGGGGAGGGGAGGGACTGGAGGCTGGGTCAATGAATATATTTAAGGCAGAGGTAGACGGATTTTTGAGCGGTAAGGGAATAAAATTGGGTTATGGGGAACGGGTAGGGAAGTGGAGCTGAGTCCATGATCAGATCAGCCATGATCTTATTAAATGGCGGAGCAGGCTTGAGGGGCCAAATGGCCTACGCCTGCTCCTATTTCCTATGTTCTTATAGGCTGCCCCTCGGAATCGAGGAAGACTTGCTTCCACTCTAAAAGTGAGTTTTCCGGTGGCTGTAAAGTCCAATAAGGGAATTACAGTCTCTGTCACAGGTGGGACAGACAGTGGTTGAAGGAAAGGGTGAGTGGGGAGCCTAGTTTGCCGCACGCTCCTTCCGCTGTCTGCGCTTGGTTTCTGCATGCTCTCGGCGACGAGACTCGAGGTGCTCAGCGCCCTCCCGGATGTTCTTCCTCCATTTAGGGCGGTCTTTGGCCAGGGATTCCCAGGTGCCGGTCGGGATGTTGTACTTTATTAAGGAAGCTTTGCAGGCGTCCTTGAAACATTTCCTCTGCCCATCTGGGGCTCGCTTGACGTGTAGGAGTTCCGGTGGAGCATTTGTTTTGGGAGTCTCGTCTTGGACATGCGGACGATATGGCCTGCCCAACGGAGCAGGTCGAGTGTGGTCAGTGCTTCGATGTTGGGGATGTTGGCCTGATCGAGGACGCTAACGTTGGTGCGTCTGTCCTCCCAGGGGATTTGCAGGATCTTGCGGAGGCATCATTGGTGGTATTTCTCCAGCGCTTTGAGATGTCTGCTGTATATGGTCCACGTCTTTGAGCCATATACGAGGGTAGTTATCACCACAGCCCTGTAGACCATGAGCTTGGTGCCAGATTTGAGGTCCTGGTCTTCAAACACTCTCTTCCTCAGGCGATCGATGGCTGCACTGGACCTCGTCATCGATGCCTGCCCTTGCTGATAGTAGGCTCCCGAGATATGGAAAGTCCACGTTGTCCAAGGCCGCGGCGTGGATTTTGATGACTCGGGAGGGGGGGGGGGCAGTGCTGTGTGACGGGGTCAGGTTGGTGGAGGACCTTTGTCTTACAGATGTTTAGTGTAAGGCCCATGCTTTCGTACGTCTTGCTCAAGGTGTGTGCAGACGCAAGCGTCTTCCGCGTACTGTAGTTCAATGATAGAGGATGGGACGACCTTGGATCTAGCCTGGAGGTGGCGATGGTTGCACAGGTTCCCATTAGTTCTATAGTTTACATAGAAACATAGAAATTAGGTGCAGGAGCAGGTCATTCGGCCCTTCGAGCCTGCACCACCATTCAATAAGATCATGGCTGATCATTCACCTCAGTACCTCTTTCCTGCTTTCTCTCCATACCCCTTGATCCCTTTGGCCGTAAGGGCCATATTTAACTCCCTTTTGAATATATCTAACGAACTGGCCTCAACAACTTTCTGCGGTAGAGAATTCCACAGGTTCACCACTCTCTGAGTGAAGAAGGTTCTCCTCATCTCGGTCCTAAATGGCTTACCCCTTATTCTTAGACTGTGACCCCTGGTTCTGGAACTCCCCAGCAACGGGAACATTCTTCCTGCCTCTAACCTGTCCAATCCCGTCAGAATTTTATTTGTTTCCATGAGATCCCCTCTCATTCTTCTAAACTCCAGTGGATACAAGCCCAGTTGATCCAGTCTCTCCTCATATGTCAGTCCTGCCATTCCAGGAATCAATCTGGTGAACCTTCGCTGCACTCCCTCAGTAGCAAAAATGACCTTCCTCAGATTAGGAGACCAGAACTGAACACAATATTCTAGGTGTGGCCTCACCAAGGCCCTGCACAACTGCAGTAAGACCTCCCTGCTCCTCTACTCAAATCCTTTAGCTATGAAGGCCAACATGCCATTTGCCTTTTTCACCGCCTGCTGTACCTGCATGCCAACCTTCAATGACTGATGTACCATGATACCCAGGTCTTGTTGCACCTCCCCTTTTCTTAATCTGTCACCATTCAGATAATATTCTGCCTTCCTGTTTTTGCCACCAAAGTGGATAACCTCACATTTATCCACATTATACTGCATCTGCCATGCATTTGCCCACTCACCTAACCTGTCCAAGTCACCCTGCAGCCTCTTAGCATCCTCCTCACAGCTCACATCGCCACCCAGCTTAGTGTCATCTGCAAACTTGGAGATATTACATTCAATTCTTTCGTCTAAATCATTAATGTATATTGTAAATAGCTGGGGTCCCAACACTGAACCTTGCGGTACCCCACTATTCACTGCCTGCCATTCTGAAAAGGATCCGTTTATTCCTACTCTTTGCTTCCTGTCTACCAACCAGTTCTCTATCCATGTCAGTACATTACCCCCAATACCATGTGCTTTAATTTTGCACATTAATCTCTTGTTTGGGACCTTGTCAAAAACCTTTTGAAAGTCCAAATACACCACATCCACTGGCTCCCCCTTGTCCACTCTACTAGTTACATCCTCAAAAAATTCTAGAAGATTTGTCAAGCATGATTTCCCTTTCATAAATCCATGCTGACTTGGACCGATCCTGTCACTGCTTTCCAAATGCGCTGCGATTTCATCTTTAATAATTGATTCCAACATTTTCCCCACCACCGATGTCAGACTAACCGATCTATAATTCCCTGTTTACTCTCTCCCTCCTTTTTTAAAAAGTGGTGTTACATTAGCTACCCTCCAGTCCATAGGAACTGATCCAGAGTCAATAGAATGTTGGAAAATGATCACCACTATTTCTAGGGTAACTCCCTTAAATACTCTGGGATGCAGCCTATCAGGCCCTGGGGATTTATCGGCCTTCAATCCCATCAATTACCCGAACACAATTTCCTGACTAATAAGGATTTCCTTCAGTTCCTCCTTTTCGCTAGACCCTCGAACCCCTAGTATTTCCGGAAGGTTATTTGTGTCTTCCTTAGTGAAGACAGTTCCAAAGTATTTGTTCAATTGGTCTGCCATTTCTTTGTTCCCCATTATAAATTTACCTGATTCTGACTGCAAAGTCAGTTTTTATGTTCCCTGCAAGCTTCCTCTCATACTTTATTTCCCCCCTCCTAATTGGACCCTTTGTCCTCCTCTGCTGAATTCTAAATTTCTCCCAGTCCTCAGGTTTGCTGCTTTTTCTGGCCAATTTATATGCCTCTTCCTTGGATTTAACACTCTCCCTAATTTCCCTTGTTAGTTCCACTCCAGCGGGGAACTTGTGGTGGTGGGGTGGGAGGGGGTGAGGAGGGACTGTTGGGGGAGGGGCTATGGGGGAGGAGCGAGGCTTGCGAGGGCGAAGTGAGGGGGGGGGCGGGATGTACCACCTTTCCTCCACCCCAACAGTTTAATTTGCCTAAATTCAGACACGGAATCTCCCCATACCCCAGAGCAATGAGGGTTCAAATTTGAAAGAGAATTAAATCAGCCGTGATGTTAAACGAGCTGCCAAACCCCCACATCTGCAATCTCACAATAGTTATTCCAGGCTAAAGGACCAAACTGTGCTGTGGTTAATGATTCTGAACACTGAGGCATTACCTGAATGTCTCTCTCTCTCTCTGTAAACAGCCTCGTCACAATATTACACTGTTTCATTTGGGGAATAAGTGCAGGGAATCTCTGCGTAAAGTATCTGATAGAGCACGGAAACTCCTCAAACACTGTTACTGTCATGTATCTTACATTATTATATATAACTGTATCCTAACATGTTATACATGACTGTAATAAGATATGACCTGTAACCACCAGCATACCTTACCACCAGGGGTGCACTTGCAAGAGACAGGTATATAAGGACAGGTCTCAGGCAAGTGCAGCATTCCAGAGCTGTGAAATAAAGGTGCAGGTCCAGAGTGACCTTGACTTCACTACATGCCTCGTGTGAATCTGTACTGAGGGGACAGGACTTTACAGTGGCGAGGAGGATGGGATCGAGTGTGTTTTGCAACATGTCAATAGTGCGGACAAATTACAACCCATAGCTTATGCCTCCAGGTCACTTTCACGGGCGGAGCGCGGGTACGGAATGTTAGAGAAGGAGGCGCTCGCATGCGTGTACGGTGTCAAAAAGATGCACCAATACCTTTTCGGGGCCAAGTTCGCGTTAGAAATCAACCACAAGCCCCTCACGTCCCTCCTATCCGAGAGCAAGGCAATAAACGCCAACGCCTCGGCGTGAATTCAACGGTGGGCACTCATGCTGGCGTCCTACGACTATACCATAAGGCACAGACCAGGCACAGACAACTGTGCCGACGCGCTCAGCAGGCTACCCCTGGCAACCACGGAAGGGTCTGATGAACAGGACTGTGAGATAGTCATGGCAATCAATGCCTTTGAGTCCACAGGTTCGCCCATGATGGCTCGCCAAATCAGAGCCTGGACGTCCAGCGACCCCACGTTATCCTTAGTAAAAAGATGTGTCCTAACCGGTGACTGGGCAGAGGCTCGCGATGCCTGCCCCGAGGAATTAAAACCCTTTCACCAGTGCATGCATGAGCTGTCACTACAAGCAGACTGCCTGATGTGGGGCAGCCAAGTAGTTATACCTCTGCGAGACAGAGAGGCATTTGTCCGGGAGCTCCACCGCTAGCACCCGGGGATCGTTCTCATGAAGGCCCTAGCCAGATACCACGTCTGGTGGCCTGGTATTGACGCGGACTTGGAGCTCTGCGTCCGACGGTGCACCATTTGTGCCCAACTCAGCAATGCCCCCAGAGAGGCTCCACTGAGCCCCTAGCCCTGGCCTACAAAACCGTGGTCGCAGGAGCACGTAGACTATGCGGGCCCATTCATGGGCAAAATGTTCCTCGTAGTTGTAGATGCATTTTCAAAGTGGATCGAATGCACCATTTTAAACTCGAGCACAACCTCCACCACTGTGGAGAGCCTCGCAACCATGTTTGCAACGCACGGAATCCCTGACATATTGGTCAGTGACAATGGTCCGTGCTTCACCAGCGCAGAATTCCAAGACTTTATAATTGACTACGGCATAAATCACGTCAAGACGGCACCGTTCAAGCCGGCCTCCAACGGCCAGGCAGAGAGAGCAGTGCAAATCATTAAACAAGGCATGCTTAAAATCCAAGGTCCCACGTTGCAGGGTCGCCTGTCGCGACTGCTGCTGGCATACAGATCTCGTCTGCACTCACTGACTGGGATCCCTTCCGCGCAACTGTTGATGAAAAAGACTTTAAAAACAAGGCTCTCATTGATCCTCCCAGACATGCACGAAATCGTTGCGGCAAAGCGCCGTAAGTTGACTGAGTACCACGACAGAAATTCGAGGGGGAGATGGAATGAGATAGGGGACAAAGTGTTTGTACTAAACTATGGCAGGGGTCCCAAATGGCTTGCAGTAACGGGCAAGGAAGGAAACAGGCTACTGGTAGTACAAATGGACAATGGCAAAACCTGCCGGAGGCATGTAGACCAAGTCAAAAGCAGATTTACCAACAACACTGCGGAACCAGAGGCAGACTACAATGTGGAACTCGCACCACACCTGGTGGACAGACAGAGGAAACAACCTGAGGAAAGGGCAATCCCAACAGACAGCCCAGGCGAGTCAACAACAATCACACCAATCGAAACAGACAGCCCAGGCGAGATACCAGCAACCACACCCAAAGAAAAACAGACACCAAGGCAAACAACTGAACCACAACTCAGACGCTCCACGCGAGAGCGTAGACCACCTGAGAGACTGAACCTATAAAGACAATAAGACCTTGGGGGAGGGTGATGTCATGTATCTTACATTATTATATATAACTGTATCCTAACATGCTATACATGACTGTAATAAGATATGACCTGTAACCACCAGCATACCTTACCACCGGGGGTGCACTTGCAAGAGACAGGTATATAAGGACAGGTCTCAGGCAAGTGCAGCATTCCAGAACTGGAAATAAAGGTGCAGGTCCAGAGTGACCTTGACTTCACTACATGCCTCGAGTGAATCTGTACTGAGGGGACAGGACTTTACAGTTACCGACAGCTCCAGATAAAGGCACACTTCCACAAATCCATGCTTCTGCTGGCCACACTGATCGGGGAATTCCTGGAACACTGCTAATCATCCAACAACAACTTTCATTTAATAACAACGTAAGAAATAGGAGCAGGAGTAGGCCATATGGCCCCTCGAGCCTACTCTGCCATTCAATAAGATCATGGCTTCAGCTCCATTTCCCTGTCCACTCCCCATAACCCCTGATCCCCTTATCACTCAAGAAACTGTCTATTTCTGTCTTAAATTTATTCAATGTCCCGGCTTCCACAGGTCTCTGAGGCAGCGAATTCCACAGATTTACAACCCTCTGAGAGAAGAAATTTCTCCTCATCTCTGTTTTAAATGGGCGGCCCCTTATTCTAAGATCATGCCCCCTAGTTCTAGTCTCCCCGATCAGTGGAAACATCCTCTCTGCATCCACCTTGTCAAGCCCCCTCATAATCTTAAACGTTTTGATAAAATCACTCTCATTCTTCTGAACTCCAATGAGTAGAGGCCCAACCTACTCAACCTTTCCTCATGTCATCCCCCTCATCTCCAGAATCAACCGAGTGAACCTTCTCTGAACTGCCTCCAAAGCAAGTATATCCTTTCGTAAATATGGAAACCAAAACTGCACGCAGTACTCCAGGTGTGGCCTCACCAATACCCTGTATAACTGTAGCAAGACTTCCCTGCTTTTATACTCCATCCCCCTTGCAATAAAGGCCAAGATTCCATTGGCCTTCCTGATCACTTGCTGTATCTGCATACTATCCTTTTGTGTTTCATGCACAAGTACCCCCAGGTCCCGCTGTACTGCGGCACTTTGCAATCTTTCTCCATTTAAATAATAACTTGTTCTTTGATTTTTTTTCTGCCAAAGTGCATGACCTCACATTTTCCAACATTATACTCCATCTGCCAGTTTTTTGCCCACTCACTTAGTCTGTCTATGTCCTTTTGCAGATTTTTTTGTATCCTCCTCACACATTGCTTTTCTTCCCAGCTTTGTACCGTCAGCAAACTTGGCTACGTTACACTCAGTCCCTTCTTCCAAGTCGTTAATATAGATTGTAAATAGTTGGGGTCCCAGCACTGATCCCTGCGCACCCCACTCGTCTCTGTTTGCCAACCAGAGAATGAACCATTTATCCCAACTCTCTGTTTTCTGTTCGTTAGCCAATCCTCTATCCATGCTAATATATTACCCCCAACCCCGTGAACTTTTATCTTGTGCAGTAACCTTTTATGTGGCACCTTGTCAAGTGCCTTCTGGAAATCCAAATACACCACATCCACTGGTTCCCCTTTATCCATCCATTTATATAGCGCTTTTTGACCTAGTAAAATTCCGTTGAGTTTGATAGATTGTGGAGGACCGAGGGGGCACGGGTTTAAACTGTGTAAGAGTGGGAATAGACTGGATGTTGGGCGGGTCTTTCCCCAGGGAGCAGTGAGTCTCTGGCATGTGTTGCGGGCTGGTGTGGTGGGTGCTGACTCTCTGTCTGCGAGAGGGAGCGCGACCGGTTCCTGACTGGGGCCGAGATCGCATCCTAGAGACGGTCAGTGATATCTCCTGTACTGGTTTCCATCCCCAGACGGGCTCGGAGAGGAATTTTCCAGCGTATTTTTCCCTTATTGGCCTTGGCTTTATCCCTGTTTTTCTGCCTCTCTCACTCTATTGTATCCTACAGGCAGGAGTGGCGGCATCGGGGGGTGGGGATGGTGGGGAGGAGTGGGGGGCAGGGGGTGGAGTGGGAGCAGGAGCAGTGTGGTGGGGGGGCGAGGGGTGTGGGGGAGGAATGGGGGTCGGTGAGTGGTGGGAAGAAGTGTTTAGTCACAACGTTCTGGCCATTGTGGGATGGGACCAGTTTGATGGACCAGCTGGTCTCTTCATGCCCACCATTTTCCTATGTTCTTACATAAAACTTCCCAAGCGTTTCCCAGGAGCCTTTCTAAAGCCGAACTTTCCACCATGCCTTTGGTTATCTGTTCTACTTCTGCTTAGCCTTTCCCTCCTCCGTGAAGCACTTTGGGACATTTTTATTGTTAAAGTCACTATATAGTGCATGGTGATGTGGCACTGAACCTGGGCTATACCATCTGTGCATACGCTGCCATGCCCTATCACAGGAGATACAGAGCGGTGGAACTTCCTCATAGGGCAAAGGCCAATTTCCAAGATTTACATCGAGTGTACAGCACAGAAACAGGCTATTCGGCCCAACTTCTCCGTGCCGGGGTTTATGCTCTACACGAGCCTCCTCCCACCCCTCTTCATCGCACCCTATTGGCATATCCTTCTATTCCTCTCTCCCCCATGTGTTTATCCAGCTTCCCCTTAAATGCATCGATACTATTCACCTCAACCCCTCCCTGTGGCAGCGAGTTCCACATTCTCACCCCGCTCTGGGTAAAGAAGTTTCTCCTGAATTCCCCATTGGATTTATTACTGACTATGACCTCTAATTCTGGAGACCAGAACAGTTCACATGCCCCAAGTCTGATCTAACCAAGGTTCAATACAGGTTTAACATAACCGCTCTGCTTTTGAATTCCATCCCTCTAGAAATGAACTCCAGTGCTGGGTTTGCATTTTTTATGGTCTTGTTAGCCTACTTTTAGCGATAGTGAATGGGATAGCGAGTCAGCCTACAGCAGCTGACTCTGCTCGAGGTCAAGGAACATGCCACCTGTCTATCCCTGGCTGCAGGTCACACAGGGAGGGGAGGCAATGCCTAAGGAAGGGAGGTCTTAAAATAGGCTCAGAATAGTTTACACGAGGGTGTCAGCGAGGGTTAGTGGTCGAAGGATGTGGGCAAGCGGTGACAAATGTGGATGGTCAAGGTCTCCCTGTGGTTTGTCGAGGCTTAAAGGCAGTCCGAGCTATTTTGTGATACCAGACCCTGGGCCTAAAATTAATCTGCTGATATTCCACCAGCAGTTGTCTCCTGCATTCAGCTGCCGAAAGGTGTGCTGGAATAACCCCCACATCCGTGGAATGGGATCAGCTTACTCACACCACAACATGCCAGTTAATTGTCCTCCCCTCCACCAGCCTGTCCTCGCCGCACAGCACTGCCCCCCAGACATCAAGATCCACGGCGTGGCCCTGGACAACGTAGACCACTTCCCATATCTCGGGAGCCTCCTATCAACAAGAGCAGACACTGACGACGCGATCCAACACCGCCTCCAGTGCGCCAGTGCAGCCTTCGGCCGCCTGAGGAAAAGAGTGTTTGAAGACCAGGCCCTCAAAACTGCCACCAAGCTCATGGTCTACAGGGCTAGTAATACCCGCCCTCCTATATGGCTCAGAGACATGGACCATGTACAGTAGACACCTCAAGTCGCTGGAGAAATATCACCAACGATGTCTCCGCAAGATCTCACAAATCCCCTGGGAGGACAGACGCACAAACGTTAGTGTCCTCGACCAGGCCCAACATCCCCAGCATTGAAGCACTGACCACACTCGACCAGCTCCGCTGGGCAGGTCACATAGTTTGAATGCCAGACACAAGACTCCCAAAGCAAGTGCTCTACTCGGAACTCGTCCAAGACAAACGAGCTAAAGGCGGGCATAGGAAACGTTACAGGGACACCCTCAAAGCCTCCCTGATAAAGTGCAACATCCCCACCGACACCTGGGAGTCCCTGGCCAAAGACCGCCCTAAGTGGAGGAAGTGCATTCGGGAGAGTGCTGAGCTCCTCGAGTATCATCACCGAGAGCATGCAGAAACCAAGCGCAGGCAGCGTAAAGAGCGTGCGGCAAACCCGTCCCACCCACCTTTTCCCTCAACGACTATGTGTCCCACCTGTGGCAGAGACTGTGGTTCTCGTATTGGACTGTTCAGCCGCCTAAGGACTCATGCTAAGAGTGGAAGCAAGTCTTCCTCAATCCCGAGGGACTGCCTGTGATGATGGATGAAGGTGCCCAGGGCATTCACTTTTGCAAAATAGAGAGAAGCAAGTGAAAGAAGCAGTTGCTTCTATCGTGCAGAGTTACAGCTGCTCGAAATGGATTTGCATAAGTCTGTAAAATGCGGAATGTTGTCTCTCTCCTCTCCTCTGGGACGAATGGATGAATGGACATTGCTTTCAGTCTCGCTGCCTCCCGCTCTTTCTGCAAACTGCCTGTTGGGAAACGTGCACCAGTGGTTCATGGGATCCAGTCTGTCCCAAACGAGTTGCCCCTTTGATTTTCCGGCACTTCTGGTGGAGCCTGCCATGTTTCCTTGGTGTCTCTCCTGGCAAAGTGCGCCAGAGGCTGGTAACTCGCACTCTCGGGGCATTATCAGCACAAACTCTACTCACATTTGTTTAACAGCCTTTCATCTCGAATATCTTCCAGTTCTGACAAAGGACTATGAGAATGGTTCCAGGGATGAGGGACTTCAGTGACGTGGATAGACTGGAGAAGCTGGGGTTGTTCTCCTCGGAGCAGAGAAGGTTGAGAGGAGATTTGATCGTGGTCTTCAAAATCATGAGGGGTCTGGACAGAGTAGAGAGAGAGAAACTGTTCCCATTGGCAGAAGGATCGAGAATCAGAGGACACAGATTTAAGGCGATTGGCAAAAGAACCAAAGGCGACATGAGGAAAAACCTTTTTTACGCAGCAAGTGGTTAAGATCTGGAATGCACGGCCTGATGGGGTGGTGGAGGCAGACTCAATCTTATCTTTCAAAAGGGAGTTGGATAAGTATCTGAATGAAAAACATTTGCAGGTCTCCGGGGAAACGGCGGGGGAGTGGGACTGGCTGAGAGCCAGCACGGGCACGATGGGCCGAATGGCCTTCCGTGCTGTAACCATTCTATGATTCTATGAAGGGTTACAGACCCAAAACATTAACTCTGTTTCTCTCTCCACAGATGCTGCCTGACCTGCTGAGTATTTCCAGCATTTCGTGTTTTTATTTAATCTGCTAGTGTACCTGTTGATCTGACCCAACCTGGGAGGGAACACCGCCACCGGCAGCGGAGGATAAAGGAGGAGCCAACCACCGCAGGGAGAAGTGCGAGCCATCCCGAGAAGGTGACAAAAGCGAAAAGGGCGACAAATCGATGTCACCGGAATCCAGGTAGCTGATTGGTGGCGTGTCTGGAGTGATGCCAAACCCAGTGAATGGGTCGGGACCCAGGTGCAGGAGGAGCGGAGATCGGGGCTGGCAAGGAGCAGAGGTCGGGAGCGGAGGCCTGGAGCAGCGGTGAGGTCGAGGCCCAGGAGTGACCCAGGGAAGGAGCAGCGCGGGCCAACAGCGAGGTCGGGAGGACTACACTACGTCCTATGAATCCCAGGGAGAGACCTGTGGAAAGGAGGAAGGAGATCAGTAGGAGTATGTGTGTGTGTGTGAACTAGGCCCATACAGCAGAGCTGGTCTCCAGTGGTCTTGGATCCCCTTGCCACTGGACCAAGACCTCGCTCTGTCGAGCCCGTGTGGTAGCCGGTGTACAATGGCCACCCCAGGTTAAAAGAATACACACACAGGCATCTTCCACCCTTTAAGATGAAGTTCGGTACCTGGAACATCAGGACTCACATGGACAACCCCAACAGCAACAGACCAGAATGCCACACTGCTATCGTTGCCTGGGAACTCAGACGTTTCGATGTAAACATCGCCACCCTAAGCGAGACCCGGTGGGCAGGGGAAGGTCAGCTCAAGGAACAAGGTGGTGGTAACACCTTCTTCTGGAAAGGTGAACCAGAAGAAAAATGCCACCTCTATGGAGTAGGCTTTGCCATAAAAATGTAGCTAGTTGGACGTCAGTGACTTCCCCTGCAGGATAAACGAACGTCTCATGGTCCTTCGGCTCAGCCTAGCCCGGAACCAGTGCGCTACGGTCATCAGTGCGTATGCCCCACCACTGGAAGCTACAGACAAGGCCAAAGAGGAATTCTACTCCAGCCTCGAACAATCCCTGTCCCGAGTCCCAACAGGCGACAAGCTGATCCTCCTTGGCGATTTCAACGCCAGAGCTGGAAAGGACAGACCTCTGGGGAGGTGTGATCGGCAGGGAGTGGGTAGGGAAAACCAACTCCAACGGTACCCTCCTCCTGAAGAAATGCTTGGAACATGACCTTGTCACAACCAACACCTTGTTCCGTCAGAGACACAAGTACAAAGCTTCATGGCAACACCCTCGCTCCAAGCACTGGCATCTGCTCGACTATGTCATCGTCCGAGCGAGGGACCGCAAGAATGTGCGCATCACCCGTGCCATGACAGGAGCAGACGACTGCTGGATGGACCACCGCCTAATCCGCGCCGTCATCTCCATCAGGGTAGCCCCAAAACAGCGACGGCAACAGAAACAATGCCACAGGAAAATCAATGCTGGAGCACTCAAAGACCCTGCTAAGAGAACCCTATTCAGCCAGTGCCTCTCTACCATCCTAGCGGCTCTCAGTGATCCAGAGACGCAGAGTGCCCACAGCGCCTGGTCTGCCCTCAAGACTTTCATAATTAGCACCTAGGAAAAGACGCTCGGTCACCCGACCAGGAAACACCAGGACTGGTTCGATGAGATCGACCAGGAGATCCAGATTCTAATAAGCCGCAAGTGCAAGGCATTCTTGAACTGGAAGCAGCAACACAACTCGAGAACAAGAAAGCAGCTCTACAGACGTCTGAAGGCCGAGGTCCAACAAAAAACACGTGACAGGGACTGTGGCTCTCGTATTGGACTGTCAGCCACCTAATGACTCATTTTAAGAGTGGAAGCAAGTCTTCCTTGATTCCGAGGGACTGCCTATGATGATGATGGGTGGAGAAAAGAGCAGGTGATCCAGCAACTAGCTGACAACCACGATGTGCATGGATTCTTCAGTGTCGTCAAGACCACCTATGGGCCAAGCATCCAAAGTCCTATCCCACTGTGGGCCAAGAACAAAGAGGTACTCATCGAGGACAGAGAGGCTGTCACTTCAAAGATGTCATAAGAACATAAGAATTAGGAACAGGAGTAGGCCATCTAGCCCCTCGAGCCTGCTCCGCCACTCAACAAGATCATGGCTGATCTGGCCGTGGACTCAGCTCCACCTACCCGCCCGCTCCCCGTAACCCTTAATTCCCTTATTGGTTAAAAATCTATCTATCTGTGACTTGAATACATTCAATGAGCTAGCCTCAACTGCTTCCTTGGGCAGAGAATTCCATTCGCCTTCCTGATTACCTGCTGCACCTGCAAACTAACTTTTTGGGATTCATCCACAAGGACCCCCAGGTCCCTCTGCACCGCAGCATGTTGTAATTTCTCCCCATTCAAATAATATTCCCTTTTACTGTTTTTTTTTCCAAGGTGGATGACCTCACATTTTCCGACATTGTATTCCGTCTGCCAAACCTTAGCCCATTCGCTTAACCTATCTAAATCTCTTTGCAGCCTCTCTGTGTCCTCTACACAACCCGCTTTCCCACTAATCTTTGTGTCATCTGCAAATGTTGTTACACTACACTCTGTCCCCTCTTCCAGGTCATTTATGTATATTGTAAACAGTTGTGGTCCCAGCACCGATCCCTGTGGCACACCGCTAACCACGGATTTCCAACCCGAAAAGGACCCATTTATCCCGACTCTCTGCTTTCTGTTAGCCAGCCAATTCTCTATCCATGCTAATACATTTCCTCTGACTCCGCGTACCTTTATCTTCTGCAGTAACCTTTTGTGTGGCACCTTATCGAATGCCTTTTGGAAATCTAAATACACCACATCCATCGGTACACCTCTATCCACCATGCTCGTTATATCCTCAAAGAATTCCAGTAAATTAGTTAAACACGATTTCCCCTTCATGATTCCATGCTGCGTCTGCTTGATTGCACTATTCCTATCTAGATGTCCCGCTATTTCTTCCTTAATGATAGCTTCAAGCATTTTCCCCACTACAGATGTTAAACTAACCGGCCTATAGTTACCTGCCTTTTGTCTGCCCCCTTTTTTAAACAGAGGCGTTACATTAGCTGCTCTCCAATCCGCTGGTACCTCCCCAGAGTCCAGAGAATTTTGGTAGATTATAACGAATGCATCTGCTATAACTTCCGCCATCTCTTTTAATACCCTGGGATGCATTTCATCAGGACCAGGGGACTTGTCTACCTTGAGTCCCATTAGCCTGTCCAGCACTACCCCCCTAGTGATAGTGATTGTCTCAAGGTCCTCCCTTCCCACATTCCCGTGAGCAGCAATTTTTGGCGTGGTTTTTGTGTCTTCCACTGTGAAGACCGAAGCAAAATAATTGTTTACGGTCTCAGCCATTTCCACATTCCCATTATTAAATCCCCCTTCTCATCTTCTAAGGGACCAACATTTACTTTAGTCACTCTCTTCCGTTTTATATATCGGTAAAAGCTTTTACTATCTGTTTTTATGTTTTGCGCAAGTTTACTTTCGTAATCTATCTTTCCTTTCTTTATTGCTTTCTTTGTCATTCTTTGCTGTCATTTAAAATTTTCCCAAACCTCTAGTTTCCCACTAACCTTGGCCACCTTATACGCATTGGTTTTTAATATGATACTCTCCTTTATTTCCTTGGTTATCCACGGCTGGTTATCCCTTCTCTTACCGCTCATCTTTTTCACTGGAATATATTTTTGTTGAGCACTATGAAAGAGCTCCTTAAAAGTCCTCCACTGTTCCTCAATTGTGCTACCGTTTAGTCTGTGTTCCCAGTCTACTTTAGCTAACTCTGCCCTCATCCCACTGTAGTCCCCTTTGTTTAAGCATAGTACGCTCGTTTGAGACACTACTTCCTCAGACTCAATCTGTATTACAAATTCAACCATACTGTGATCACTCATTCCGAGAGGATCTTTTACTAGGAGATCGTTTATTATTCCTGACTCATTACACAGGACTAGATCTAAGATAGCTTGCTCCCTTGTAGGTTCTGTAACATACTGTTCTAAGAAACAATCCCATATGCATTCTATGAATTCCTCCTCCAGGCTACCCCGTGCGATTTGATTTGACCAATCGATATGTAGGTTAAAATCCCCCATGATTACTGCCGTTCCTTTTTCACATGCCTCCATTATTCCCTTGATAATTGTCCGCCCCACCGTGAAGTTATTATTTGGGGGCCTATAAACTACGCCCACCAGTGACTTTTTCCCCTTACTATCTCTAATCTCCACCCACAATGATTCAACATTTTGTTCATTAGAGCCAATATTATCTCTCACAACTGCCCTGACATCATCCTTTATTAACAGAGCTACCCCACCTCCTTTCCCTTCTTGTCTATCTTTCCGAATTGTCAGATACCCCTGTATGTTTAATTCCCAGTCTTGGCCACCCTGCAACCATGTTTCTGTAATGGCCACCAAATCATACCCATTTGTCATGATTTGTGCCGTCAACTCATTTACTTTATTTCGAATGCTGCGTGCGTTTAGGTAGAGTGTTTTAATACTAGCTTTTAAACCATGATTTTTAGTTTTGATCCCTCCTGCAGTCCCTTTATATTCATACATATTGTCCCTTCATATCACCTTGTGGTTTACACTTACCCCAGTGCTACTCTGCTCTGTTGCCTCCTGCCTTTTGCATTCTTTCTTGGGATCCTGTTCATCTGAGCTCTCACCCACTCTAACTAGCTCAGAGCCCTCTCCTGGGTTCTGAATACTCCTCGCATTGAGGCACAGAGCTTTCAGGCTTGCCTTTTTATTACACTTTGACCCTTTAGAATTTTGCTGTACAGTGGCCCTTTTTGTTTTTTGCCTTGGGTTTATCTGCCCTCCACTTTTACTCATCTCCTTTCTGTCTTTTGCTTCTGTTTCCATTTTGTTTCCCTCTGTCTCCCTGCATAGGTTCCCATCCCCCTGCCATATTAGTTTAACTCCTCCCCAACAGCACTAGCAATCACTCCCCCTAGGACATTGGTTCCGGTCCTGCTCAGGTGCAGACCGTCCGGTTTGTACTGGTCCCACCTCCCCCAGAACCGGTTCCAATGCCCCAGGAATTTGAATCCCTCCCTGCTGCACCACTGCTCAAACCACGTATTCATCTGCGCTATCCTGCGATTCCTACTCTGACTAGCTCGTGGCACTGGTTGAAATCCCGAGATTACTACTTTTGAGGTCCTACTTTTTAATTTAGCTCCTAGCTCCTTAAATTCGTCTCATAGGACCTCGTCCCATTTTTTACCTATATCATTGGTACCTATATGCACCACGACAACTGGCTGTTCACCCTCCCTTTTAAGAATGTCCTGCACCCGCTCCGAGACATCCTTGACCCTTGCACCAGGGAGGCAACATACCATCCTGGAGTCTCGGTTGCGGCCGCAGAAACGCCTATCTATTCCCCTTACAATCGAATCCCCTATCACTATCGCTCTCCCACTCTTTTTCCTGCCCTCCTGTGCAGCAGAGCCACCCACGGTGCCATGAACTTGGCTGCTGCTGCCCTCCCCTGATGAGTCATCCCCCTCAACAGTACTCAGAGCGGTGTATCTGTTTTGCAGGGGGATGACCGCAGGGGACCCCTGCACTACCTTCCTTGCACTGCTCTTCCTGTTGGTCACCCATTTACGATCTGGTTGTGTACCCTTTAGCTGCGGTAAGACCAACTCGCTACACGTGCTACTCACGTCATTCTCAGCATCGTGGATACTCCAGAGTGAACCCACCCTCAGCTCCAGTGCCGCAACGCGGTCCGTCAGGAGTTGGAGGCGGATACACTTCCCGCACAC
The DNA here is from genome assembly GCF_044704955.1 of Pristiophorus japonicus. Classification (NCBI taxonomy): domain Eukaryota; kingdom Metazoa; phylum Chordata; class Chondrichthyes; family Pristiophoridae; genus Pristiophorus; species Pristiophorus japonicus. The sequence goes on along the minus strand of NC_091992.1, from coordinate 3,164,637 downwards.
GTAGTCGTCAGGGACACCGGAAGCGTCCCTGAGTTCCCACGTAGTACAGGAGGAGCATAATACGTGTCCGAGCTCTCCTGCCATGACTTAACCATTAGATTAACTTAATTTGGCAACAACAATGTTAAATGTTACTTACTGTATCGAAAAGAAAAAGAAAAACTACTCACCAATCACCAGCCAATCACTTACCCCCTTGGCTGTGACGTCACCTTTCGATTTCTTTTACTTTTTTGCCTTCTGTCCCCGCTGCAGCTGCACCGGTACGCCTCTCACCGACCCCGGACTCGTGCTGCTCCGAGCTCCCGCCTCCTCGACCGACTGCTCGAACTGCCCGACTCCCGCTGGCCTTTATAGGCCTCTCGCTGACCCCGGACTCGCGCTGCTCCGAGCTCCCGCCTCCTCGACCGACTGCTCGAACTGCCCGACTCCCGCTGGCCTTTATAGGCCTCTCGCTGACCCCGGACTTAACCGAGACTCTGTCTTCGATGTGAGTGTCCTCGACTCCATCCCGCAGCATGCTACCCACCACCACCTCAGCACTACCCCAGCCTGGCACGAGGTTGAAAAAGCCATCTGACAACTAAAGAACAACAAAACCTCAGGAGCAGATAGAATCCCCTCCGAAGCACTAAAACATGGTGGAGAAGCACTTTTGAAGGAGGAGAGCATGCCAGGGGATCTCAGAGACGCCGTAATCGTGACCATCTTCAAGAAAGGGGACAAATACAATTGCGATAATTACAGAGGAGTTTCCCTGCTGTGTGCTACCGGGAAAGTCATCACATGAATCCTCCTCAATCGCCTTCTCCCTGTGGCTGAAGAGCTCCTCCCAGAGTCGCAATGTGGATTCCGCCCACTACGGGGTACAATAGACATGATGTTCACCGCGTGTCAAATGCAAGAGAAATGCAGGGAAACGCACCAACCCTGGTACATGGCCTTCTTTGACCTCACAAAGGCCTTCGACACTGTCAACTGTGAGGGATTATGGAGCATTCTTCTCAAGTTCGGCTGCCCTCAAAAGTTTGTCCCCGTCCTCTGCCTACTTCACGACGACATGCAAGCCATGATCCTGACCAGCGGATCCACCACAGACCCAATTCATATACAGACCAGGTTAAGCAAGGATGTGTCATCGCACTAACCCTCTTCCTTGCTGCAATGCTGCATCTCACCCTCAGTAAGCTCCCCGCTGGAGTGGAGCATATCTAAAGAACAAACGGGAAACTGTTCAACCTCCATCGTCTCCAGTCCAGATCCAAGGTCGTCCCATTCTCTGTCGTTGAATTACAGTATGCAGACGACGCTTGCGTCTGCGCACACTCGGAGGCTGAACTCCAAACCATCATCAACACCTCCACTGAGGCGTACGAGAGCATGGGCCTTATACTAAACATCCATAAGACAAAGGTCCTTTACAAACCTGCCCCCACCACACAGTACTGCCCTCCGATTATCAAATTTAAGACGAGGCCTTGGACAATGTGGACCATTTTTCATACCTCGGGAGCCTACTGTCAACAAGGGCAGACATCGATGACAAAGTCCAACACCGCCTTCAGTGCGCCAGTGCAGCCTTCGGTCGCCTGAGGAAGAGAGTGTTTGAAGACCAGGACCTCAAACCTGGCACCAAGCTCATGGTCTACAGAGCAGTAGTGATACCTGCCATCTTACATGCTTCAGAGACATGGACTATGTACAGCAGGCACATCAAAACACTGGAGAAGTACCACCAACGCTGCCTCTTCAAAATCCTGTAAATCCATTGGCAGGATAGACATACCAAAGTCGCTCAGGCCAACATCCCCAGCATCGAATCACTGACCACGCTCGATCAGCTCCGCTGGGCGGGCCACATCGTCCGCATGCCTGATACGAGGCTCCCAAAACAAGCGCTCTACTCGGAACTCGTACACGGCAAGCGAGCCCCAGGTGGGCAGAGGAAATGCTTCAAGGACATCCTCAAAACCTCCTTGATAAAGTGCACCATCCCCACCGACACCTGGGAATCCCTGGTCCGAGACCGCTCAAAATGGAGGAGAAGCATCCGGGAAGGAGCTGAACACCTCGAGTCACTTTGCCGGGAGCAAGCGGAAGCCAAGCTCAAACAGCGGAAGGAGCACACGACATCCCAAGCACTTCACTCACCCGTCCCTCCAACCACTGTCTGCCCCACCTGTGACAGAGACTGTAGGTCCCGCATTGGTCTCTTCAGTCACCTGAAGACTCATTTTTAGTGTGGAAGCAAGTCATCCTTGACTCCGAGGGACTGCCTAAGAAGAGACAGTGTACCTTGGTTAAACCTAAGGCGCTTTCTCGGAACTGTTAGAACAGCGGAGATTAAAGGGGTGAACCAAAAGCGAAATACTGCAAACGCTGGAAATCGGAAACAACCAGAAACCGCTGGGAACATTCAGCGGGTCTTTCAGGCAGCGTCTGTGGAGTGAACAGGCGAGGAACCCTTCCGCAGAACTGACAGCTGAATAGCATTTAACCAGGAGCAGAGCGGGGCGAAGGAGCAGGGTTTGTGCTTGGGGTGGGGGTGTTGGAACAGTGCTGGCGATGTGGGGTGGGTATGCTAGTAATTCCAGGGATGGGGGAGGGAGCGGTGCAGGGGTGTGGAGAGTTGTAACACTGTTCTGCCGAGTTTCTCTGTACCCTCTCTCGCGACATACTTGTTCCACGACCCGACCCCTGATGCAGCCTGCTCCACTTTGCCAGTTTTTCCTGTTTCCCTCTGTACCGGCCTGAACCCCGCCCCCTTTAACTATTGACACAAGTGGGGCGATTTTAACCCTACTCACTCAGCAGAAACCTGGCAGGTGGGCAGTTAAAATCACCCAGGCTCTTACCTGACCGAAAGCCACCATGATCGCAACATCTGCAATTTTAACCTGCTGACTTGAGCAGGCAGCAAGAACACGTGCCAACAGGGTCCTTCTTTACATCTGCATGTTGCGGCCCAATTACGTCATTGAGACCCTACTGTAATTTTAACTCAGGCCTGAGCAGGGAATCCTCCTAGAGTTAAAATCAGGGCCGGATATCTGTGTCTCTTCTATTGCTTTGATCTCTCTCATTATGCCTCCTGATCTCGTACAGTGTCACTTCTGCCATTCTGTTCTCTTAAATATTTTGCAGCTCTTTTGATTCTCATTCTGTTGTTTTCTTCCCTTCCCCCTGTTCTCTTCCTTTCACTGTAATACCTTAGTTCTGAGGGAGGGTTTATTCCCGAAACATGAACCCCTCCGATCTCTCCACAGACAGTGCCCAACCTGCTGCTGTTGCCAGTATTCTCTGAGATTAAGGCATGATGTGATCGAGGTGTTCAAGATGATGAGAGGTGGGACATCACAGATCGAAATAGACTATTTCCAGTGATTGTCGGTTCTAGAACAAGGGGGCGTCGATACAAGATTAAATGTAAGAGATTTAACACAGCGAGCGAGAGAGTTGTGAGGCCAACCTGAGTTAATGATTGAAGCAGATACAACAACATCTTGTATTTATATAGCACATTTAACATAATAAAATGTCCCAAGGCGCTTCACAGGAGCGTTATAAGACCAAACAATTGACACCAAGCCACATAAGTGGAAACTAGGGCAGGTGAGGTAGGTTTTAAGGAGCGCCTTAAAGGAGGAAAGAGAGGCGGAGAGGTTTAGGGAGGGAGTTCCAGAGCTTAGGGCCCAGGCAACAGAAGACACGGCTGCCAGTGGTGGAGCGATTATAATCAGGGATGCTCAAGAGGGCAGAATTGGAGGAACGCAAACATCTCGGGCGGAGGTGGAGGGGTTGTGGGGCTGGAGGATATAATAGAGATAGAGAGGGGCGAGGCCATGGAGGGATTTGAAAACAAGGATGAGAATTTTAAAATTGAGGCTTTGCTGGACCGAGAGCCAATGTAGGTCAGTGAGCACAGGGGGTGATAGGTGAGCGGGACTTGGTACAAGATACTGAGCCAGTGTTTGAGAATAGGTTAGAACTTTGCTTGAAGTAAAGGGAAATGGGAACTGCATGGGCTCATGAGCGTAGGACTAGCTCACCTGGAGGAGAGACACCAACACAGGCTGGTTGCATCAGAAGAACTGGTTCTGTGTTGTAATCTCTATGTAATCTTTCCCCATGAGAAGTACTGAATGGGAAAACCTATTTAAACCATTTTTCAATCACTTGGTAGATAGATACACCAATTGGTATAATATAAAGCCGTACAGGCCAAGATAGTCTCGGGTTCAATTCCAATCCTGAGTTAGGTAGGAAAGAAAGACTTGGATTTCTACAGCGCCTTTCATGACCTCAGGACAGGCAATGAAGTACTTTGAAAATGTGATCACTGCTGTAATGCAGATGTGAGACAAGAGGAGGGGCTTCATTCGCCTGGACTGATGAGAGGGATAGCAGCTCGGCCTCCTCCTCATCGCGATCCAGTGACCTCTGTTAGGAAGTATTTGCATGTTAGTCGGGTGAGGACGGGATCAGGAATTCAACTGGAAGCCTTCATGTTCAAACGTCCCATCTATATATAAGAACATAAGAATTAGAAGCAGGAGTGGGCCATTCGACCCCTCGAGCCTGCTCCACCATTCAGTAAGATCATGGCTGATCTGCTACCTCAACTCCACTTTCCCGTCCGATTTTCATATCCCTTGATTCCCTTAATATCCAAAAATATAACGATCTCTGTCTTGAATATACTCAAAGACTGAGCCTCCACAGTCCTCTGGGGTAGAGAATTCCAATGATTCACAACCCTCTGAGTGAAGAACTTTCTCCACTCTCAGTCCTAAATGGCCAACCCCTTATTCTGAGATTGTGACCCCTGGTTCTAGACTCCCCAGCCCGGGGGAAACATCCTCCCTGCATCTACCCTGTCAAGCCCTGTAAGAATTGTGTATGTTTCAATGAGATCACCTCATTCTTCTAAACTCTAGAGAATATAGGCCTAGTCTACTCAGTCTCTCCTTATAGGGCAATCCCCACATAGGACAATACACACTGTCTCAGCTCACACTTGACGATTAGTCATGGTGAAGTATGAGGGCCACAGCTCGGGACTGTGGGATTCTATCCTGGTGAGCAGGGGAGGGAGAAAATGTTCACTTCTTTTTGTTGCATTCCTGTGTAAGCATGCTGCCTGTTCATCAGAGTTCCAGTAATAAGCCCAGTCAGTCTCTGTTCTGTATGAGAAAGTCCGGAATTCTATTATATTTTAGGAGGGGAGTGCAGCGCAGATTCACCAGAATTATTCCAGGGCTTAAAGGGTTAAAATATGAGGACAGGTGTATAGTCTAGGCTTGCATTCCCTCGAGTTTAGAAGATTAAGAGGTGATCTACTCGAGGTGCTTAAGATGATTCAAGGTTTGATGGGGTAGATAGAGAGAAACTATTTCCTCTGGTGGGGAAGACCAAAACAAGGGGACACAATGTTAAAATTAGAGCAAGGCTTTTCAGGGTGATGTCAGGAAGCACTTCTTCACACAAAGGCTTGTGGAAATCTGGAACTTTCCCCCCCAAAATGGCTGTGGATGCTGGGGGTCAATGGGAGCTTACAAGATTGAGATTGATAGATTTTTGTTGGATCAGGGTAGCAAAGTCAGGTAACTGGAATTAAGGTACAGATCAGCCGTGATCTCATTGAATAGCAGAACAGAATCGAGGGGCTGAATGGCCTCCTCCTGTTCCTAATGTAACAGGCCTGAGGGGCCGAATGGCCTACTGACCCTGTGTAACAGGCTCGAGGGACTGTATGGCCTCCTCCTGTCCCTGTGTAACAGGCTCGAGGGGCTGAATGGCCTCCTCCTGTCCCTGTGTAACAGGCTCGAGGGGCTGAATGGCCTCTTCCTGTCCCTGTTTAACAGGCTCGAGGGGCCGAATGGCCTCCTCCTGTCCCTGTGTAACAGGCTCGAGGGGCTGAATGGCCTCCTCCTGTTCCTGTGTAACAGGCTCGAGGGGCTGAATGGCCTCCTCCTGTTCCTGTGTAACAGGCTCGAGGGGCTGAATGGCCTCCTCCTTTTCCTAATGTAACAGGCTTGAGGGGCTGAATAGCCTCCTCCTGTTCCTGTGTAACAGGCTCGAGGGGCTGAATGGCCTCCTCCTGTTCCTGTGTAACAGGCTCGAGGGGCTGAATGGCCTCCTCCTCTTCCTAATGTAACAGGCTTGAGGGGCTGAATAGCCTCCTCCTGTTCCTGTGTAACAGGCTTGAGGGGCTGAATGGCCTCCTCCTGTTCCTACGTAACAGGCTCGAGGGGCTGAATGGCCTCCTCCTGTTCCTGTGTAACAGGCTCGAGGGGCTGAATGGCCTCCTCCTGTTCCTGTGTAACAGGCTCGAGGGGCTGAATGGCCTCCTCCTGTTCCTATGTAACAGGCTCGAGGAGCTGAATAGCCTCCTCCTGTTCCTGTGTAACAGGCTCGAGGGGCTGAATGGCCTCCTCCTGTTCCTGTGTAACAGGCTCGAGGGGCTGAATGGCCTCCTCCTCTTCCTAATGTAACAGGCTCGAGGGGCTGAATAGCCTCCTCCTGTTCCTGTGTAACAGGCTCGAAGGATTGAATGGCCTCCAGTGTTCTGTAGGGCGTGCCCGGGTATTTCCGTCTCCTTCTTTCGTACAGGAAGCCAACAGATAAAACTGCTGCGCCACAGGCAGTGACTTGCAGAAGTAAAATGGTGAACTTAGATCTGCGTAGATTAATTATCCAGTGTGGACTGCGACAGAGGAGCTATCTCCACTGAGCAGCCTGACATACGCGTGCCCCTGCGCGTCACTACACCTTCACCGTGAACACCGTTACTGCTTATTCCCTAAACAGGAAGTCACTTGCCCAACACAAACCTGGCCGCAGAAGAACAAGGGTGTCCCAGATTGTGGCTATTGTCTAACTACCCAGTGCCGGCGAACAGTGAACAACCTATCCTGCCTCATAGTGTCACTGAGTAAGGCAGACGAGAATTCTGCTGTCAATAGATAAGCAACAATATTTATTCCCAAACTCGGAAACTGTGATCCCACACTTCCTTCCCTTCACATACGGTTTGGCCTCTTGACAGATATAAAGTGTCTGTCCATTTAAATATAAACAGACATGTAAAAATAATCACCAATTCATATTATAATTAGAAAATATTGTCTCACAGTGCACAGTCAGTGTTGTAATGTACAATCGCTTCTGAAAATAACTTTCATTCATGTAGTTTAAACCAGCCTTTGATTTCCAAGTGCTGAGGTGTGTGCATTATTGGATGCGTATTATTTCATGAGTGAAATAATGGAAGAAAGACTTGCATTTCTATAGCGCCTTTCACATCCTCAGGACATCCCCAAGTGCTTTACAGCCAATGACGTACTTTTGAAGTGTGGTCACTGTTGTGATGCAGGTGATAACGAGCTGCTGTTTACCCTGCTCCACTATGTACTGCCAGGTTAGGGGTAGTTAAAGTTGGATGCAAAGGATCTGCTTTCTCTTGGCAAAATACGTTGAGCATGAATTTGCAGTCGGAGGCTTCCTGTACAGCTGGAATAGGATACAGAGGCTGGGACAACTGTCTCAATAACTCCATACCCTGTGTGTATGAAATGCAGACAGTCAGACTTCCATCTGCGCAGCCTCGCTTTTGGTTTTCCAGCTTATAAAAGCAAAACACCGCAGATGCTGGAAATCTGAAATACAAACAAAAAATGCTGGAAATGCTCAGCAAGTCAGGCAGCATCTATGGAGAGAGAAACAGAGTTAATGTTTCAGGTCGATGACATTTTGTCAGTTCTGAAAGGTCATTGAGCTGAAACGTTAACTCGTCTCTCTCTCCACAGATGCTGCCTGCCTGCAGAGTGTGTCCAGCACTTTCTGGTTTTATTTTGGTTTTCCAGCTTTCTCTCCTCTCCTGAAGTGCCAATTCCTCCTGGGTTTAACACAGATGTATGGAAAATATTAAATGGTCTCTACTATAAATTAAACCCAGACTGTTACTTCAGATTAATTTAGGTTGATAGAATCGTGGAATATCAATTTAAAATCGTGGAAAGTAAATTTTAAATATATATTTCTTTTTAAAGTATTTTATCACACAAATAATGTTAAATGTTTGAAATAATTTACCACGGACAGAAATTGAGACACGAACAATCGGACAGATCAAAACACAATTGGATGTTGGGGTTCGAGTGTTGGGGTATTATCCGTGCCTTAGTTACCTCCAGACTCGACTATTCCAACACTCCACTGGCCAGCCTCACTTCTTCCACCCTCCATAAACTTCAGCTCATCCAAAACCCTGCTGCCCCGTGTCCTAACTCGCACCAAGTTCTGCTCACCCATCATCCCCTGTGCTCGCAGACCGATGTCCTAACTCGCACCGAGTCCCACTCGCCCATCACCCCTGTGCTCGCTGCCCCATGTCCTAACTCGCACCGAGTCCCGCTCGCCCATCAACCCCGGTGCCCCATGTCCTAACTCGCACCAAGTCCCGCTCACCCTTCACCCTCTGTGCACGCTGCCCCGTGTCCTAACTCGCACCAAGTCCCGCTCCCCCATCACCCCCTGTGCTCCCTGCCCCGTGTCCTAACTCGCACCAAGTCCCGCTCACCCTTCACCCCCTGTGCTCGCTGCCCCATGTCCTAACTCGCACCAAGTCCCGCTCGCCCATCACCCCCTATGAACAACATAAGAACATAAGAATTAGGAACAGGAGTAGGCCATCTAGCCCCTCGAGCCTGCTCCGCCACTCAACAAGATCATGGCTGATCTGGCCGTGGACTCAGCTCCGCTTACCCGCCCGCTCCCCATAACTCTTAATTCCTTTATTGGTTAAAAATCTATCTATCTGTGATTTGAATACATTCAATGAGCTAGCCTCAACTGCTTCCCTGGGCAGAGAATTCCACAGATTCACAACCCTCTGGGAAAATAAATTCCTTCTTAACTCGGTTTTAAATTGGTTCCCCCATATTTTAAGGCTGTGCCCCCTAGTTCTAGTCTCCCCGACCAGTGGAAACAACCTCTCCGCCTCTATCTCGTCAATCCCTTTCATTATTTTAAATGTTTCTATAAGATCACCCCTCATCCTTCTGAACTCCAACGAGTAAAGACCCAGTCTACTTAATCTATCATCATAAGGTAACCCCCTCATCTCCAGAATCAGCCTAGTGAATCGTCTCTGTACCCCCTCCAAAGCTAGTATATCCTTCCTTAAGTAAGGTGACCAAAACTGCACGCAGTACTCCAGGTGCAGCCTCACCAATACCCTGTACAGTTGCAGCAGGACCTCCCTGCTTTTGGACTCCATCCCTCTCGCAATGAAGGCCAACATTCCATTCGCCTTCCTGATTACCTGCTGCACCTGCAAACTAACTTTTTGGGATTCATGCACAAGGACCCCCAGGTCCCTCTGCACCGCAGCATGTTGTAATTTCTCCCCATTCAAATAATGTTCCCGTTTACTGTTTTTTTTTCCAAGGTGGATGACCTCACATTTTCCGACATTGTATTCCATCTGCCAAACCTTAGCCCATTCGCTTAACCTATCTAAATCTCTTTGCAGCCTCTCTGTGTCCTCTACACAACCCGCTTTCCCATTAATCTTTGTGTCATCTGCAAATTTAGTTACACTACACTCTGTCCCGTCTTCCAGGTCATTTATGTATATTGTAAACAGTTGTGGTCCCAGCACCGATCCCTGTGGCACACCACTAACCACCGATTTCCAACCCGAAAAGGACCCATTTATCCCAACTCTCTGCTTTCTGTTAGCCAGCCAATTTTCTATCCATGCTAATACATTTCCTCTGACTCCGCGTACCTTTATCTTCTGTAGTAACCTTTTGTGTGGCACCTTATCGAATGCCTTTTGGAAATCTAAATGTCCTAACTCGCACCAAGTCCCGCTCGCCCATCACCCCCTGTGCTCGCTGCCCCATGTCCTAACTTGCACCGAGTCCCGCTCGCCCATCGCCCCGTGCTCACTGCCCCGTGTCCTAACTCGCACCGAGTCCCGCTCACCCATCACCCTTGTGCTCGCTGCCCCGTGTCCTAACTTGCACCGAGTCCCGCTCACCCATCACCCCCTGTGCTCGCTGCCCCGTGTCCTAACTCACACTGAGGCCCGCTCACCCATCACCCCCTGTGCTCACTGCCCCGTGTCCTAACTCGCACCGAGTCCCGCTAACCCATCACCCTCTGTGCTCGCTGACCTACATTGGTTCCCGGTCAGGCAACGCCTTGATTTTAAAATTCTCATCCTTGTGTTCAAATCCTTCCATGGTCTCACCCTCCCTATCTCTGTAACTTCCTCCAGTCCTACAACCCTCCGAGACCTCTGCGCTCCACCAATTCTGGCCTCTTGCATGTCCCCGACTTTAATCGCCTACCATTGGTGGCCGTGCCTTCAGCTGCTGAGTCCTTAAGCCCTGGAACTCCCTCCTGAAACCTCTCTACTTCACTCTACGTCTTTAAGATGCTCCTTTAAAACCTAATTCTTTGACCAAGCTTTTAGTCACCTGCCCTAATATCTCCGTATGTGGCTCGGTGATCATCAATGGTTTTATAACACTGCTGTGAAGCGCTTTGGGGTGTTTTACTACATTAAAGGTGCTCTATATAAATGCAAGTTGTTGTTGTATTACAGGGTTCAACTAGCTCCTTGCCCTTGACTGACCTTCTGTGATCATCAATGGTAGCATTTCCGCTGGGGTTCTGCCAATCTTCTACCAAAGTTACAGCGGGAGAATCCCTGCGGAAATTCTACTGGAGAGTCGATTGGCTCTTGTTGCTGTTTTGGGGGTCACGGTGCAGAAGCCCAGACTTAAAGCAATGACTGCTGGAGCTCAATGGGTAGCACTCTGTCTCTCGCCCCGAGTCATAAGGTTGTGGGTTTGAGACCCACTCCAGAGACTCGAGCCCAAAATCCAGACCGATAACTCCAGTGCAGTACTGAGGGAGCGCCGCACTGTCAGAGGGGCGGTACTGAGGGAGCGCCGCACTGTCGGAGGGGCGTTACTGAGGGTGCGCCGCACTGTCGGAGGGGCGGTACTGAGGGAGCGCCACACTGTCTGAGGGGCGGTACTGAGGGAGTGCAACACTGTCTGAGGGGCGGTACTGAGGGAGTGCAACACTGTCAGACGGGCAGTACTGAGGGAGCGCCGCACTGTCAGAGGGGCGGTACTGAGGGAGCGCCGCACTGTCGGAGGGGCGTTACTGAGGGTGCGCCGCACTGTCGGAGGGGCGGTACTGAGGGAGCGCCTCACTGTCTGAGGGGCGATACTGAGGGAGTGCAACACTGTCAGACGGGCAGTACTGAGGGAGCGCCGCACTGTCTTTCGGATGAGACATTACACTGAGCCCCCGTCTGCCCTCTCAGGTGGACGTAAAAGATCCCGTAGGACCATTTCGAAAAAGAGGAGAGTTCTCCCTGGTGTTTATCCCTCAACAAACATCACTAAAACACGATATCTGGTCATGATCACATTGCTGTGTGTGGGAGCTTGCTGTGCGGAAATTGCTGCCATGTTTCCCACATTACAACAGTGACCACACTTCAAATGCATTTCATTGGCTGCAAAGCACTTTGGGACGTCCGATGGTCGTGAAATGCGCTATATAAATACATGCCTTTTTTCTTTCTCAACCAATGTACCTGAGCAATACACACTAGCCCTTGTCATTGAGCTAGTTGTGGAGTGAACTCTTGCTCACTTCACCTGGAGGATGGAGTGGGACATGAAACACCGGCACAGCGTGGGTTTGCACTGTCTGCACTGAGAGCCGAGTTCCAAGAAAGGGGCCCCGTTTGCGGGGTTAGTCATTGCAATCCGCTACTCACCGACCTTTCCATATCGCGTTGGAAATTTTATTGCAAATTACTTCTCATATTCACGTGTTGGGGAAATAACTTTTATAAAAAGCCCCAGTAATTCAGAAACCTACAATGAGGTGGGACCCAGTTTTGAGCAGGGCATCATAACCACATGATTGTATTGCCCATTCGAGGGGGTTTCTCGGGCAGGGGGCAATGTCAAATATTTAACAACAGAAGCCATGTTGTTGCAGCTGATAGTTTAAGCGAGTTGGAGATTTTCAGCCGGCTGTGCGTTCATTCAGCAGAAGATTACTTTTAAAAGTGGAGGAGCTGGGGGTTGCTGGCCATCTGATCGCAGCCCCAGAGCTTGAGAGAGAATTACCCATTGCCAGAGACCTTTCATTTCCCCCAGCCCCGGGGCCGTGCTGCTGCCACCCATGTCCGGATCTGATGCCACAGTGCCGGCCGGCCCTCGGCCTCTTTAAATAGCTTCCCCTTTTTTGAGGTCGGGCCTCGCCCCGGGGGATCCCGAGGGGATTCAGAGCCGGCAGCGGAGTCCTGATCCCGGGGAGCAACACACGGAGCACAGTAATCCGCCCGCCCAGCGTCCTGTATCCAGCTGTCCGGAGCCACCGGACCCCGAGACCCCGTCACTTTCCCCCCCCAAACTCTGATACAAAGCAGCCGGGGAATTCCCTGGGGTTCCCCCTGACGTCACCGCACCATGACCTCATCGGCGGCGCGCAGGCTGTGATTGGCGGAGAGCTCTTCCTGTTGCAAGGTCATTGTGTTTGGAAGGTGTGTCCCGGGGCTCGGACATTGTCCTGATCACACTGACCGGCCCTGAGCCCATAGCGAGCCTGCCCAGCCCAGCTCCAGCCAGCACTGCCCGGTAAGTGCATTGTGTGAGTGTGTAGTGATTTCTCAATGTGCCTCTCTGCCCGCTTCACAGTGCACACAGAGAGATTGCACTGAGGCAGATCCAGCACATGGGAGACACTCCCTGTAAGATGATGCACCAAGACCCAGAGCAAATGCTGCTGCTCGGAGAGGTTCAGAAACACACGGATTGTGGGTCACAGATTAGCCTCTCGGTGATCTGCAGGGAGTGAGGGATGTGCTGTGCTGTGCTGATCGGAGGCTATTTATGGCTCTGTGTTTGCAGCATTTTGCATGGCAGACACTAGCTGGGATGGGCTGTGGGGTGGGGCGTGCCTACTGTACATCAGTATGGAGTCTCTGTGTCAAAGGTGTCTGTGTGGGATAGATTTTTCACCCTACGCTCCTTGGCTGAAGGCATTCCTACTTATTGCTCCATCACCATGTCACATTTGCTGAACAGAGGGAACTGGTTAAATAGGGACTGGTCTGTGCAGAGCCAGCCAGATATTGTCCAGATCGAGCTCCTTCAGAAGTCTCTTGGAGTAATGACAGGCCTCTGGTGAGAGGGAAGGTGGGGCAGGGCAAATGGGTTCTGTGGCCGAGGAGAAACTTTTCTCTGTGTTCAAAAAGGAGGATAATGATGATGAAGGTGGAAGCTCACTAAATCTGTACCACAGTAAGAGGATGTCCAGGCACTAATATATGGAGCGTGCCCATACACATTCTTCACAAGAGTAGTTACAGTCATTGAGCAGTGATCGGGGTAGGAGCCATGGCTGATTTCCCCCCCCCTCCCCCCATAACCCGGGGCTCTAAGGTTAGTCCAAGCCACCCCCCCACTCCACATCCAGCTTATCTGTCCCCAAATACTTTAAACTCTGTGCCGATGAGCTGATCTTGGCTGGAGAGAGAGAGAGCAAGATGGGTTCAGTTGACTTCAGTGCCCCTCAGTTAATCACAGAAACATAGAAATTTACGGCACAGTAGGAGGCCATTTGGCCCATTGTGTCCGCACCAGTCGAACAAGAGCTACCCAGCCTAATCCCAGTTTCCAGCTCTGGGTCCGTAGCCCTGTAGGTTACAGCACTTCAAGTGCATATCCAAGCACTTTTTAAATGTGGTGAGGGTTTCTGCCTCTACCACCCTTTCAGGCAGTGAGTTCCAGACCCCCACCACCCTCTGGGTGGAAAACGGTTTTCTCAACTCTCCTCTAAACCTACCAGTTACTTTAAATTTTTGCCCCCTGGTTGTTGACCCCTCTGCTAAGGGGAATAGGACCTTCCTATCCACTCGATCTGGGCCCCTCATAATTTTATACACCTCAATAAGGTCTCCCATCAGCCTCCTCTGTTCCAAAGAAAACAACCCTACTCTAGCTAATCTTTCCTCATAGCTAAAATTCTCCAGTCCTGACAACAGTCAGCGGGTGAGGAGGGAGAGGGTTCCCGCTCCTGATTGCTATTCAACGACTCGTGTTATTAAATGGATGCATGTTGTGATGAGGGGAGGAGGGTGAAGACCAAACCAGTCTTGAATTGTCAAATGAACGAGTGTGGACTTGGGGTGAGGACAGAATCGGACTCGTTACAGACCCCTGGTGGGATTTTCTGTCTGAGAGTGGAACTGTGGCCCATTGAGGACTGAGGGAGGGAGGGAGAGATAAAACCTCTCTGCTCTGGTAAATGGGTATCTTGTCTTGATGTGTATTGCACAGACTTCACGCTGCCTCCTACCCTGACTATTCTCCCTTCCTCCACTTTGACCTTGTTGACATGGTTTTTGAAATTTGATTGTGACGAGTTTCCCTGAATATTTCCCACATTGCAAAAATAACAAAAAATATGTTACAGAACTTCAGAAAGTGGCATCTAGGCAGGAACTGAGAACTCAATGTGTCTTAGCTGGGCTGGTGCTGCCTCAGCTGCTCCTGTTACTGAGCAGTCACTTTGGTAGATTTTAATTCTCTATCGTTCTCATGTGGATTCTCTGAGGTTCGATTTATGTTTTTTAACTTTGAAAGTGCCTAAACTTTAATAATGCTTTGAACTTGGGTAAATAGTTTATAATTGGTTGCATAATAAACATTTTAAAAAATCAAATGAAATGCTGGAAATACACAGCAGGACTGGTCAGCATCTAAAAGGGTTAAAGTTTGAGGTCGCGACCCTTCGCCACGACCCCACATACATTGCCTTATCTTGTTTGCTCAAGTGCTAACTTCCTGCGGTGAATTTCCAGAATTTTCTGTGTTCACTTCAGATTTTGACTCAATTTATTTTCTGTCTATGAGGCATGTTTTAGTCAGAATGAGATGTGCCTGAATTTCAGGACAGAACTCGCAGCACGAGATGTTCTGGGATGTCAGTGAACTCACTGAGGGACATTCTGTAGCTGAATAGGTTCGACATGTTCAAATGTATTTTTGTTTTAATCGAATCATAGAAATTACACCGGATAGGCGCCATTCAGCCCATTGTGCCTGTGCTACCTCTTTAACTGCAGCCATTTCTCTGCCTGTTCTCCCTATCATTATATATTCTTCATTTTCAAACACTTCTCCAGTTATCTTTTGAATAATATTAGTCTCTGCCCCAATAACTATTCATGGTAAAGCAATCCCTGTTCTAATAAGGCTTGGTGTGAGAACATTTCATCTAACTTCTTGCTTCATGGTGCCAGTTACAATCCCCGTTCTGTGTCCCCACTGCTCCCCATTCAGCAACCAGCAAATAATCTCACCATTTACCTTCTCAATCTTGGCTCAATGCGAGCTCACTCACCTCCTGAGTCCAGATAGTGGTATCAAGCACATAGTCCAAGCGAACATTTCAGTGCAGCACTGAGGGAGTGCTGCACTGTCGGAGGGGCAGTACTGAGGGAGTGCCGCACTGTCGGAGGGGCAGTACTGAGGGAGTGCCGCACTGTCGGAGGGGCAGTACTGAGGGAGCGCCGCACTGTCGGAGGGGCAGTACTGAGGGAGCCCCGCACTGTCGGAGGGGCAGTATTGAGGGAGTGCCTCACTGTCGGAGGGGCAGTACTGAGGGAGCGCCGCACTGTCGGAGGGGCAGTACTGAGGGAGCGCCACACTGTCGGAGGGGCAGTACTGAGGGAGCGCCGCACTGTCGGAGGGGCAGTACTGAGGGAGCGCCGCACTGTCGGAGGGGCAGTACTGAGGGAGCGCTGCACTGTCGGAGGGGCAGTACTGAGGGAGCGCTGCACTGTCGGAGGGGCAGTACTGAGGGAGCGGCACCGTCGGAGGGGCAGTACTGAGGGAGCGCCGCACTGTCGGAGTGGCAGTACTGAGGGAGCCCCGCACTGTCGGAGGGGCAGTACTGAAGGAGCCCCGCACTGTCGGAGGGGCAGTACTGAGGGAGCCCCGCACTGTCGCAGGGGCAGTACTGAGGGAGCGCCGTACTGTCGGAGGGGCAGTACTGAGGGAACAGCACACTGTCGGAGGGGCAGTACTGAGGGAGCGCCGCACTGTCGGAGGGGCAGTACTGAGGGAGCGCCGCACTGTCGGAGGGGCGGTACTGAGGGAGCGCCGCACTGTCGGAGGGGCAGTACTGAGGGAGCGCCGCACTGTCGGAGGGGCAGTACAGAGGGAATGGCACACTGTCGGAGGGGCAGTACTGAGGGAGCGCCGCACTGTCGGAGGGGCAGTACTGAGGCAGCGCCGCACTGTCGGAGGGGCAGTACTGAGGGAGCGCCGCACTGTCGGAGGGGCAGTACTGAGGGAGCGCCGCACTGTCGGAGGGGCAGTACTGAGGGAGTGCCGCACTGTTGGAGATGCCGTCCATCAGATGAGATGTTAAATCGAGGGTCCGTCTGCCCTTAGATGGATGTGAATGCTCTCATGGACACTATTCAAAGGAGAGCGGGGATGTATTAGGTGTTTGTGGGAGCTTGCTGTGTGCAAATTGGCTGCCGTGTTTCCTACATTACAACAGTGACTGCATTTAAAAAAATACTTCATTGCTGTAAAGTGTTTTTGGATGTCTTGAGTTTGAAAAGTTGAAAAGAAATGCACATCTATTTTTCTTAATTTTGGAAAACCTTTTTTATTGGATCGCCCCTTAACCAGCTCATTTCAGGTAGAAAAAAAAGACTTCACGTTTTTGAGCTATTCCTTGTATAGTTTTCATTCTGTGTTGGCCGGTATACGCTATCATTTCCAGGGCGTGGTGGAACTTTGTGTGATTCTGCCCGCAGAGGGTGGACTGAGTGAGTCAGCGAGCTCTGGGAAATGTAGTTCATGGTGAGAACAGCATGTTGTGACCTAAAGCAGCGATAGCATTGTTCTCCGAGTGGGAGTGGTGATATATAAAATATAGTGCGAGTGTGAGCACGAGTGTACTGAGCTTCTAATTAAAGGGGCAGGGTGAGGCAGAACAAGTACTTTAGTTGTGAACTATTTACACGCTTATCTTTAAGAATGTTCTACTTTCTCGAATGATAAATGAGTGGTGTGAACAGGATTTCAGTATAAAGTCTAATATGGTTGTCTTACTAGTCGATGTGGTGTTGGACACAGGCTGTCGAGACCAAGTGTCAGTTTCACCGAGGGGGGTTGGGGTGTGGGGAGTAACTGGACCCCAGCGGGGGGGAAATGGGGAAGGCAGATGGGAGCGAGAGTCTGTGCACATGGGAGAGGGTAGGCTGAAGGAGGAAAGGAATGGGACAGGCAAGAGAAATGGGTGGAGTAAATGCAGACAAGCTTCCCCTGTGGAGGGGTGGGGGGGGAATCAGCAAGCTCAACAGGGAGGCTTGGGCGAGTCCACAATGTCATTTTGGGGGGGTTGTCCCTCTGCCCTCCCCCATTCAGGAAGGCGGTTTCTCGGCGGCCTCCCCATTCACTCGCTGACCCCATATTTATCCCGCTGTACTGTCGGAGGTGTCATCCGACTCTAGGAGCTTGAGCACATAAATCTAGGCCGACACTCCCAGTGTAGTACCGAGGGAGCGCCGCACTGTCGGAGGGGCAGTACCGAGGGAGCGCCGCACTGTCAGAGGGGCAGTACTGAGGGAGCGCCGCACTGTCGGAGGGGCGGTACTGAGGGAGCGCCGCACTGTCGGAGGGGCAGTACTGAGGGAGCGGCGCACTGTCGGAGGGGCAGTACTGAGGGAGCGGCGCACTGTCGGAGGGGCAGTACCGAGGGAGCGCCGCACTGTCGGAGGGGCAGTACCGAGGGAGCGCCGCACTGTCGGAGGGGCAGTACCGAGGGAGCGCCGCACTGTCGGAGGGGCAGTACCGAGGGAGCGCCGCACTGTCGGAGGGGCAGTACCGAGGGAGCGCCGCACTGTCGGAGGGGCAGTACCGAGGGAGCGCCGCACTGTCGGAGGGGCAGTACTGAGGGAGCGCCGCACTGTCGGAGGGGCCATCTTTCGGATCAGATGTTAAACCAGGGCCCCTCTCGGGTCTGTGTTCTCAGGTGGACGTAAAAGATCCCATGGTACTATTTCGAAGAAGAGCATGGGAGTTATTCCTGGTGTCCTGGCCAATATTTATCTCTCGCCCAGCATTACTGAAAGATTATCAGGTCATTATCACATTGCTGTTTGTGGAGCTTGCTGTGCACACATTGGCTGCTGCATTTCCCACATTATAACAGTGACTACACTCCAAAACAATGGGTTTTGAGGTTGTGAAAGGCGCTATAGAAATGCAAGTCTTTTTCTTTTTTTAGCAGAACTTGTGGTAACCAGATTTGAGCAACGTGTCGGTCCCACAGCGACCAACATCACGTGGTGCAGTGGGTTATCTTCTCCACTGTTGTGAACGGTTTCTCGAGTTGTGTGTGTATGGTCGGCCCTACTACTGGGTGCTCCACACAAGGTTCCTGGCTGAACGTTTGTGCTCCGAGGGAGATGCCGCACTCATACTATAAGCACTGTAAATGGCGTGTTTTCCATTTTACTTGAAGTGCACCGTGCGTACAGACTGAAGACGTTCGCACATTCTGAAACCCTTCAGAACATATTGCACAATCCCTCTTCCATAGTCTGGGAGCGGAGCACTGAATGTGGCTAAACTGGTTTAGTGTATGCAGATAGGCAACGTCAGTGTCTCGGTGTTGTCGCTGGCAGTTCAGTGAAGTGTGACAGTGGGAGTGTGAAATATTCAGAGTGTTGTATCTAAACTGCGAGAGACACACGGCAGTAATTCCAAACTTGGGTTGTGTCTGGAGGGAGCATTTTGTTCCGTATATTTGAAAGCTGAATTAAGAGCTTCCTAGAAGAAGCATTTCGCATGATATTGTGTGATTGGTTAAGTGGGACTTTTTTTTACTTGAGGCATGCTGCTGACCAGTGAGAATAGGGAGCTGGACATGTGATCAGACACCTTACTGTGGGTTAGACCAAACACTTCATCTGCGACACTGTTCCGAGGTGTGATTCTGAGGGAAGTAGTTTAACTAAGAGCAAGTGTTTGCATTTCTGTAGTGTTGTACACGACCTCGGGACGTCCCACAGCCAATGAAGTACTTTTTGAAGTGCAGTCACTGTCGTAATGTGGGAAAGGTTGCAGCTGCACACATAGAAACATAAAAAATAGGTGCAGGAGTAGGCCATTCGGCCCTTCGAGCCTGCACCGCCATTCAATAAGATCATGGCTGATCATTCCCTCAGTACCCTGAGGGAATGATCAGCCATTCTCTCCGTACCTCTTGATCCCCTTAGCCGTAAGGGCCATATCTAACTCCCTCTTGAATATATCCAATGAACTGGCATCAACAACACTCTGCAGTAGGGAATTCCACAGGTCAACAACTCTGAGTGAAGAAGTTTCTCCCCATTTCCCCAATGCCTGATGGACTGCATCCCAGAGTACTTAAGGAGGTGGCCTTGGAAATAGCAGATGCATTGACAGTCATTTTCCAACATTCCATTGACTCTGGATCAGTTCCTATGGAGTGGAGGGTAGCCAATGTAACCCCACTTTTTTTTAAAAAGGAGGGAGAGAGAAAACAGGGAATTATAGACCGGTCAGCCTGACATCGGTAGTGGGTAAAATGATGGAATCAATTATTAAGGATGTCATAGCAGTGCATCTGGAAAATGGTGACATGATAGGTCCAAGTCAGCATGGATTTGTGAAAGGGAAATCATGCTTGACAAATCTTCTGGAATTTTTTGAGGATGTTTCCAGTAAAGTGGACAAAGGAGAACCAGTTGATGTGGTATATTTGGACTTTCAGAAGGCTTTCGACAAGGTCCCACACAAGAGATTAATGTGCAAAGTTAAAGCACATGGGATTGGGGGTAGTGTGCTGACGTGGATTGAGAACTGGTTGTCAGACAGGAAGCAAAGAGTAGGAGTAAATGGGTACTTTTCAGAATGGCAGGCAGTGACTAGTGGGGTGCCGCAAGGTTCTGTGCTGGGGCCCCAGCTGTTTACATTGTACATTAATGATTTAGACGAGGGGATTAAATGCAGTATCTCCAAATTTGCGGATGACACTAAGTTGGGTGGCAGTGTGAGCTGCGAAGAGGATGCTATTAGGCTGCAGAGTGACTTGGATAGGTTAGGTGAGTGGGCAAATGCATGGCAGATGAAGTATAATGTGGATAAATGTGAGGTTATCCACTTTGGTGGTAAAAACAGAGAGACAGACTATTATCTGAATGGTGACAGATTAGGAAAAGGGAAGGTGCAACGAGACCTGGGTGTCATGGTACATCAGTCATTGAAGGTTAGCATGCAGGTACAGCAGGCGGTTAAGAAAGCAAATGGCATGTTGGCCTTCATAGCGAGGGGATTTGAGTACAGGGGCAGGGAGGTGTTGCTACAGTTGTACAGGGCCTTGGTGAGGCCACACCTGGAGTATTGTGTACAGTTTTGGTCTCCTAACTTGAGGAAGGACATACTTGCTGTTGAGGGAGTGCAGCGAAGATTCACCAGACTGATTCCCGGGATGGTGGGACTGACCTATCAAGAAAGACTGAATCAACTGGGCTTGTATTCACTGGAGTTCAGAAGAGTGAGAGGGGACCTCATGGAAACGTTTAAAATTCTGACGGGTTTAGACAGGTTAGATGCAGGAAGAATGTTCCCAATGTTGGGGAAGTCCAGAACCAGGGGTCACAGTCTGAGGATAAGGGGTAAGCCATTTAGGATTGAGATGAGGAGAAACTTCTTCACCCAGAGAGTGGTGAATCTGTGGAATTCTCTACCACAGAAAGTAGTTGAGGCCAATTCACTAAATATATTCAAAAGGGAGTTAGATGAAGTCCTTACTACTCGGGGGATCAAGGGTTATGGCGAGAAAGCAGGAAGGGGGTACTGAAGTTTCATGTTCAGCCATGAACTCATTGAATGACGGTGCAGGCTAGAAGGGCTGAATGGCCTGCTCCTGCACCTATTTTCTATGTTTCTATGTTTCTATTTCAGTCCTAAATGGCCTACCCCTATCCAAAGACTATGTCCCTTGGTTCTGGACTTTCCCCAACATCTGGAACATGTTTCCCGCATCTAACCTGTCCAGTCCCGTCAGAATCTTATACGTTTCTATGAGATCCCCTCTCATCCTTCTAAACTCCAGTGAATAAAGGCCCAGTTGATCCAGTGTCTCCTCATATGACAGCCCAGCCATCCCTGGAATCATTCTGGTGAACCTTCGCTGCACTCCCTCAATAGCAAGAATGCCCTTCCTCAGATTAGGAGACCAAAACGGAATACAATATTCCAGGTGAGGCCTCACTAAGGCCCTGTACAACTGCAGTAAGACCTCCCTGCTCCTATACTCAAATCCTCTAGCTATGAAGGCCAACACACCATTTGCCTTCTTCACCGCCTGCTGTACCTGCATGCCCACTTTCAGTGACTGATGAACCATGACACCTCGGTCTCGTTGCAGCTCTCCTTTTCCTAATCTGTCACCATTCAGATAATCTGCCTTCGTGTTTTTGCCCCCAAAATGGATAACCTCACATTTATCCACATTATACTGCATCTGCCATGCATTTGCCCATTCACCTAACCTGTCCAAGTCACCCTGCAGCCTCTTAGCATCCTCCTCACAGCTCACACCGCCACCTAGTTTAGTGACATCTGCAAACTTGGAGATATTACACTCAATTCCTTCATCTAAATCGTTAATGTATATTGTAAAGAGCTGAGATCCCAGCACTGAGCCCTGCGGCACCCCACTAGTCACAGCCTGCCCTTCTGAAAAGGACCTATTTATCCCGACTCTCTGCTTCCTGTCTGCCAACCAGTTCTCTATCCACGTCAGTACATTACCCCCAATACCATGCGCTTTGATTTTGCACACTAATCTCTTGTGCGGGACCTTGTCAAAAGCCATTTGAAAGTCCAAATACACCACATCCACTGGTTCTCCCTTGTCCACTCTGCTAGTTACAACCTCAAAAAATTCCGGAAGATTCATCAAGCATGATTTTCCTTTCATAAATCCATGCTGACTTGGTCCAATCCTGTCACTGCTTTCCAAATGCGTTGCTATTTCATCTTTAACAATTGATTCCAACATTTTCCCCACTACTGATGTCAGGCTGACCGGTCTATAATTACCTGTTTTCTCTCTCCCTCCTTTTTTAAAAAGTGGTGTTACTTTAGCTACCCTCCAGTCCATAGGAACTGATCCAGAGTCAATAGAATGTTGGAAAATGATCACCAATGCATCCACTATTTCTAGGGCCACTTCCTTAAGTACTTTAGGATGCAGACTATCAGGCCCCGGGGATTTATCGGCCTTCAATCCCATCAATTTCCTAAACACAATTTCCCACCTGATAAGGATATCCTTCAGTTCCTCCTTCTCACTAGACCTACTGTCCCCTAGTACATTTGGAAGGTTATTTGTGTCTTCCTTCGTGAAGACAGAACCGAAGTATTTGTTCAATTGGTCTGCCATTTCTTTGTTCCCCATTATAAATTCACCTGAATCCGACTGCAAGGGACCTACGTTTGTCTTCACTAATCTTTTTCTCTTCACATATTTATAGAAGCTTTTGCAGTCAGTTTTTATGTTCCCTGCAAGCTTCCTTTTGTACTCTATTTTCTCCCTCTTAATTAAACCCTTAGTCTTCCTCTGTTGAGTTCTAAATTTCTCCCAGTCCTCAGGTTTGTTGCTTTTTCTAGCCAATTTATATGCCTCTTCCTTGGTTTTAACACTATCCTTAATTTCCCTTGTTAGCCACGGTTGAGCCACTTTCCCCGTTTTATTTTTATTCCAGACAGGGATGTACAATTGCTGAAGTTCATCCATGTAATTTTAAATGTTTGCCATTGCCTATCCACCGTCAACCCTTTAAGTATCCTCTGCCAGTCTATTCTAGCCAATTCACACCTCATACCGTCAAAGTTACCTTTCTTTAAGTTCAGGACCCTAGTTTCCTAATTAACTGTGTCACTCTCCATCTTAATAAAGAATTCTACCATATTATGGTCACTCTTCCCCAAGGGGCCTCGCACAACAAGATTGCTAATTAGTCCCTTCTCATTACACATCACCCAGGCTAGGATGGCCAGCTCCCTGGTTGGTTCCTCGACATATTGGTCTAGAAAACCATCCCTAATACACTCCAGGAAATCCTCCTCCACCGCATTGCTACCAGTTAGGTTAGCCCAATCAATATGTAGATTAAAGTCGCCCATAACTGCTGTACCTTTATTGCACACATCCCTTATTTCTTGTTTGATGCTGTCCCCAACCTCACTACTACTGTTTGGAGGTCTGTACACAACTCCCACTAGCGTTTTCTGCCCCTTGGTATTCTGCAGCTCCACCCATACCGATTCCACATCATCCAAGCTAATGTCCCTCCTTACTATTGCATTAATTTCCTCTTTAACCAGCAACGCCACCCCGCCTCCTTTTCCTTTCTGTCTATCCTTCCTAAATGCTGAATACCCCTGGATGTTCAGTTCCCAGCCTTGGTCACCCTGGAGCCATGTCTCCGTGATGCCAGTTATATCATACCCGTTAACTGCTATCTGCGCAGTTACTTTGTCCACCTTATTCCGAATACTCCTCAAATTGAGGCACAGAGCCTTCAGGCTTGTCTTTTTAACACACTTTCACCCTTTAGAATTTTGCTGTAATGTGGCCCTTTTTGTTTTTTGCCTTGGATTTCCCTGCCCTCCACTTTTACTATTCTCCTTTCTATCTTTTGCTTCGGACTCCATTTTATTTCCCTCTGTCTCCCTGCATTGGTTCCCATCCCCCTGCCACATTAGTTTAACTCCTCCCCAACAGCACTAGCAAACACTCCCCCTAGGACATTAGTTCCGGTCCTGCCCAGGTGCAGACCGTCCGGTTTGTACTGGTCCCACCTCCCCCAGAACCGGTTCCAATATGCCAGGAATTTGAATCCCTCCCTGCTGCACCACTGCTCAAGCCACGTATTCATCTGAGCTATCCTGCGATTCCTACTCTGACTAGCACGTGGCACTGGTAGCAATCCTGAGATTACTACTTTTGAGGTCCTACTTTTAAATTTAACTCCTAGCTCCCTAAATTCGTCTCGTAGGACCTCATCCCGTTTTTTACCTATATCGTTGGTACCTATATGTACCACGACAACTGGCTGTTCATCCTCCCTTTTCAGAATGTCCTGCACCTGCTCCGAGACATCCTTGACCCTTGCACACAGCAAGATCCCACAAACAGCAATGAAGATAAATTACCGATTTTAAATTTGTTGATTGAGGGATAACTGTTAGCCAAGACTTCTCTGCTCCTCATCGAAATAGTGGCCATGGGATCTTTTACATCCACCCAAGAGAGCAGACAGGGTCTCGGTTTAACGTCTCATCTGCAAGACGGCACCTCCGACAGTGCAGCACTCTCTCAGTACTCATAGGCAATCCCTCAAAACGAGGATGACTTGCTTCCACACTGAGAAGGGATGAGTTCACAGGTGTTTCAATGAAGGACCTAACATTTTGACGGGTGGAAGATGCCTGTGCCTGGATTTTTTTAACATGTGGTGGCCGTTGCACACCAGCCACCACACGGGCTTGACAGAGCGAGATCTTGGTCCAATGGCAAGAATTAACCAAGGCGACTGGAGACCAAGCTCTGCTGCACAGAACTAGTGTGCACACATATTGCAGTGTGGACTGGCCTGTGCTGCCCCTGGGCTCTCACCTCTTCTAGGACTCGAACTCACGCCATCAGTACTGCACTGGGAGAGTCAGCCTGGATAATGTGCCTGGGTCTCTGGCGTGGGACTTGAACCCACAACCTTCTGACTGAGGCGAGACTGCTGCCCACTGAGCCCCGGCTGATACTGTGTCATAGCTGAAGCAGCTTGAAGGCAGGGGTATTGGGATTCTGCAAACCTTGGCTCTTGCCAGCCTAGCGCCTCAGCTCTCTGGACTTGGGTAAGTGGGATGTGTCCCTCCAGGGAGAGAGCGGGCAGTCCATCGTGGGGAAACAGACTCTCTACCTGTGCGCACTTTGGTTTGGAGGCTGGGAAGGATAGCGATGGGTTTCCACACCTGCCAAACACATCGCCCTTTCCCCCCCAAAAAATTGTTGTAAAATAATTAATAGACTTGCTGTTTTTTATAACTTTATGTGCAGTGAATCCATGTGTCATTTCCTGCTGCTGATATCTGGATTTTGAATATCCCTCTCGCATTGTTTGGATTGGGCTCTGTTGGTTTGAAATGAACCACACCCAACACTGACAAAGACCAAGATTCAGCTCTTCACTCGGGTTGATCAGAAATATTCTGGGACTTGAATCAGGGAGAGGAGCGTTAGGAGCAGCGATTGGGGAATATCTCTCACCATGCCACATTTGATCAAGTTTGGGTGCATGCGGCACATTGACGCCCTGACAGGGGAGCTGCACCACTTTTGGAGCCTTTCTGGGATCCAGGCAGTCTCGATCATTTATCCTCCGTCAGAACTGGCTGGATGTGTTTCCTACTGGATATTTAAAGAGAGCATTTAACGCAATAAAACTTTGCAAGCCGCTTCACAACAACAACAACTTGTATTTATATACCGCCTTTAACATAGTCAAATGTCCAAGGCGCGCTTCAGGTTAATTATGAGACAAAACATTTGACACTGAGCCACATAAGTAGAAATTAGCGCAGGCAATCCAGCACTTGGTCAAAGAGGTGGGTTTTAAGGAGCATCTTAAAGGGGGAAAGAGAGGTGGAGAGGTGGAGAGGTGGAGAGGTGGAGAGGTGGAGAGGTGGAGAGGTGGAGGGGTGGAGGGGTGGAGGGGTGGAGGGGTGGAGGGGTGGAGGGGTGGAGGGGTGGAGGGGTGGAGGGGTGGAGGGGTGGAGGGGTGGAGGGGTGGAGGGAGTTCCAGAGCTTGGGGCCCAGGCAGCTGAAGGCACGGCCACCGATGGTGGAGCGATTATAACCTGGAATACTCAAGAGGGCAGAATTAGAGGAGCGCAGACATCTCGGAGGAGAAGGGGAGGGGGAGGGCAGAGAAGGGGAGGAGGGCGGGGGGGGAGGAGAGAGGGGGGGAGGGGAGAGGGAGGGAGGGGAGAGGGAGGAGGGCAGAGGGGGGGGGAAGGGAGAGGGAAGGGGAGGAGGGGAGAGGGAGGGAGGGAGGGTGGGGGGGGGGCGTTGTGGGGCTGGAGGTGAATACAGAGATAGGGAGCGGCGAGGCTATGGAGGGATTTGAAAACGAGGATGAGAATTTTGAAATCGAGATGTTGCTTAACTGGGAGCCAATGTAGGTCAGTGAGCACAGGGGTGATGGGTGAGTGGGGCTGGGTGTGAATTAGGCGACGGGCAGTGAGCACAGGGGGTAATGGGTGAGTGGGGCTGGGTGTGAATTAGGCGACGGGCAGTGAGCACAGGGGGTGATGGGTGAGTGGGACTGGGTGTGAGATAGGACACAGGGGCAGTGAGCACAGGGGGTGATGGGTGAGCGGGACTCAGTGTGAATTAGGCGACGGGCAGCCGAGTTTTGGATCACCTCAAGTTTACGTAGGGTAGAATGTGGAAGGCCAGTCAGGAGTGCGTTGGAGCAGTCCAGTCTAGAGGTAACAAAGGCATGGATGAGGGTTTCAGCAGTGGATGAGCTTAGGCAGGGGCGGAGACAGGTGATGTTATGGAGGTGGAAATATGTGGTCTTAGTTACGCCACAGCACCTCCCCCCTCCCCCCCCCGCCCCATCACCCACATTCCTCCCTCCTTCCC